>NC_084596.1:3293436-3315936 GCF_033807715.1 Cololabis saira | reverse complement strand
CGTTTCCTGATTCATCAGCAAACGCACAGACTTGATTCTGCTGGAAAAAACACACCGGGAGATTCGTGAGGCGGCTCCTCGTCCCTCAGGTGCCGTCGCTGGAGGGGAAACCGCATCGCACTCTGAAGAATAAATTATTCCACATCCCTGGGAGTTGAGTAGAAACCAGCATTAGTCCAAGCAAAATATGTGCACAACCCCGCCAGCGACGCTCGTGAAAACACCTGTGCAGACACACACCGACACACACACACACAAACACACACAGATACACAAACACACACAAACACACACAGATACACACTCTTCCTCTCAGAAGCTTGTGAGCAGCTGCTGCAGCAGAGACGACTATTTTAGCTCCACAGAGACACAAACGAGTGAAACTGCTGCTCGACAGCTTCCTCCTTTCCAAGAAAGAAAGAAAGATGTTACAGTCGTTTTAAAAAGGGAACTTAATATGGAAGAAAAGCACCTTTTCTGTGTTTGAGAGCATTTATGTGTGTGTTTAAATCCCACCACCGACTCATAAACTCCGGTACAAGACCAGCCCGGCGAGGTGGAGCAGAGGTGAAGACGGAGGAGGATTTTATTGAGTTGATTTGATTTGATTCTTTATTTATCTGTCACTTTTTCCTAAGAAATCAAATTTCAATTAAAGCTGCAAGCAGCGATGAACGGGCCCTCGCACTCACGGCCACCGCCCCCCATAAGAATATCAGAAACGACACCACCCACGACTTCCTATGTCAAACCATTCAAAAGTCATAGCAGAAAATAGGAACAATGAAATATCGACCAACCAGAAGAAGGGGACCGTAACGTGCACCCAGATGTGTTATACATCAAAATGTGAGTCTCCCTCCTGCGACTACGCGCATTACTTTTCTCTTTCAAAAGCGTTACCGTGGCGACGCTAGACGCCAAAAAGCGTGCCCACCCTTCATCTGGTTGGTTCAGACAGAAAAAACTTTGCGCCTCAAGCCCCACAATACGGTTTGACGTACATGAACGAAAATCGGCACACACCTGTATCATGTCACAACTTAAAGAAAAGTCTCTTGGCGCCATGGCCGAAACCGAACAGGAAGTCGGCCATTTTGAACATTCTGAATTAATCGCGTAATTTTGCCGCAATTTATGCAATTTCTTCGAGAATTAATACGTCCCGAACCGTAACGTGCACCCAGGTGTGTTAAACATCAAAATGTGCGTCTCCATCTTGTGACTACGCGCAATACTTTTCTCTTTCAAAAGTGTTACCGTGGCGACGCTAGACGCCAAAAAGCGGACCCCCCCTTCATCTGATTGGTCCATATTTGATAGTTCCCCAAAATTCACCAAATTTTGCACCAAGCCAGACCTGGTGATAAATTTGATATTTCATGGTTTGTATTAATGGGCGTGGCCTAACGGCTCAACAGCGCCCCCTAGAATACTTTTCTCTGCCATAACTTTTGAATGGTTTGACATAAAGAGTCGTGGGTGGTGTCATGGGACTCAGTATTGAGTCCTTGACCATAATTGGTGAAAATTATCCCCGCCCCTTCTTCTGATTGGTTGTTCCTATTTTCTGCTATAACTTTTGAATGGTTTGACATAGAGAGTCGTGGGTGGTGTCATTTCTGATATGCTTATGGGGGGCGGTGGCCGTGAGTGTGAGGGCCCGTTCATCGCTGCTTGCAGCTTTAATTGTATTAACAATTGCAGTGTTGTGCAATTTTTAATTGTTGTTGATATTGTGTGTCGTGCTAATGTTGCTATCTTTTTTACATTTACATTTTAAAATGTCTATCAATGTACAATTTCCCTCTGCAGAAAATAAAATGAAAAATGTTCAAAATGTTCAAAAATGACATGAAGAGAGGATGTAGAAGGATGACGGGGTGGAAGGATGACGGGGTGGAACTGCCAGGAGGAAGGTCCAGAGCCCGAAGCTGAGACGACTGAAAAAGATGAGTTTAGTCGGTGTGAGAGACGAGGATGTAGAGGACGGGGTTAGATGGAGACGGATGATTCAGCGTGGAGGGAACAGCTGAAAGGGAAAGAAGAAGTTACATCACACTCCCACAGCAGAATTACCCAGAATCCGTGTATCATTCGTTTTTCAAAATAAAAGCAAAAGTAAGAAAAGGAGAAAACAACTAATTTTCTCAGTATTTGTTTCCTAACTAAATGAGATAACGACTCGCTCTTTTAGTTTTCGATTGTATGCTCAAATTAATCCTTTTTTTTCATTATTCATTTGAGAATAAAATCGAAAACTAAAAAAAAAACTATTTATGAAAACAAGGAGACCATTTAAGAAAATGACAAAACATTTATGAGAAAAAGAGACATTTTATGAGAACAAAATATCGTTTAAGAGAACAAAAGACCATTTCTGAGAAAAAGAGACCGTTTTTCTCCACTTTGCTCTGCTATGGCTTCACGTTAGTTTCCATGGTTCTACTCTTTACTGTTTTAACTCCATTAAATTCACAGATGTTACATAAACATGGTAGTTCAATTGTTTTAGCTGGTTATATTTATCACTTCCCCACTGTCAATCATCTTACTTTAGCACTTAATGTGCTTCTTAAAAGAAATAAACATATTTACAGCCTAGTTAAAGAAAACATTTGGGTCTCAGTCGTTTGCTCTAACCTCCATGACGACTCTGAAGGGGTGAATGTTTTTCTACCACACCTGGAAAGTTTAAATTAAAATTTATTTTCAATATAACCGCTTGACAATCAGCTCGGCTAAGTGGCTAGCCGTTAGCACTTCCTCATCCGTAATCCTCATGCTACCGCGCTTAGCAAAGCAACATTTGTATTAACCCTTGTACTGTCTTTGGGTCAAAATGACCTAATTCTCCTGTTCCTTCTTTCCTCCTGCTCTCTCCTTCCTTCTCCCTTCCTCTTTCCTTCCTTCTCCCTTCCTCTTTCCTTCCTTCCTTCCTCTTTCCTTCCTTCCTTTCTTCTTTACTCCATTCCGTCCTTCCTTTTTCCTTCTTTCCCACATCCTTATCCCTTCCTTCTTCATTCTTCCTTCTTCCCTTCCTCTTTCTCCCTTCCTTCCCTTTTTCCTTCCTTCCTTCCTTCTTTTCTCCCTTCATACCATATTTCCTTGTTTTCTCCTTCCTTCCTTCCTTCCTTCCTTCCTTCCTTCCTTCCTTCCTTCCTTCCTTCCTTCCTTCCTTCCTTCCTTCCTTCCTTCCTTCCTTTCTCCCTTCCTTCCTTCTTTCCTCCCTTTCTTCTTTTTTCCATTCCTTCCTTCTTTTCTCCCTTCCTTCCTTTTCTTCCTTCCTTCTTTCCTCCCTTCTTCCCTTCCTCCTTCCTTGACCCTTACAGCACCAGGGTTAACCACCATATTCCTAACCCAACTGGGATTTTAGTTTCCTCCATCAGGTCGACGTGTTGAACCGTTTATCCCGCCTGAAACTTCGGACAGCAGATATTTCATGGGGTTCGGCTGAAGCTAGCTGCTAGCCACAGCTAACGTTGATTGACATGCAGTGAGGCGTTCATTGATATAAACCTTCTACGGTCCGTTTTGGAGCTATTGTAGATAGTGCTCAAAATTGATTAAAACAGTTTTGCGATTAATTAATTAAAATCTGTAATTCATTAATCTAATTAATCTCTATATTAATCTCACCTAAAAATTGCTGAGAAAAGCCCTCAACTTGAGTTTTTTTTTCCTTTAAATTCATTACATTATTGTGGCAGATCAAAATATTGATATATAAAAACAAAAAAAGTAGGTTTATAAAGTAACAAAACAATAATAAAACAGTTTAAAAACGAATCAGAAATACAGATCACTAACAAAATCAGCAGTTAAAGCATCTACAGCCGGTTGTACTTCCTTCCAAGTCTTTCATAAGAACCTTAAAACCTTGGGGGGCGGAAAGAGCTCCTGTGGTAGAGCGGGTCGTCCAATGATCGGAAGGTCGGCGGTTTGAATCTCGTTCCGCCCCAGTTTGCTGTCGTAGTGTCCTTGGGCAAGACACCTTACCCAGCTTGCCTCGTGTGAATGTGTTTGAATGTGTATGAATGTTGGTGGTGGTCGGAGGGGCCGTTAGGCGCGATATGGCAGCCACGCTTCCGTCAGTCTGCCCCAGGGCAGCTGTGGCTACAATGTAGTTTACCACCACCAGTGAGGATGTGTATGAATGAATAATGATCTCTGTAAAGCTCTGGGTGCCTTGAAGGGCACTATATAAAACCAAGTCATTAAAAGCATCAAGTGACACCAGATTATTCAATTTTAAGATTTTCTGCAACTCATTCTAATCAGAGGGGCAGCACAGCTGAAAGCCCTGCTAGCTTGTCCAGTGCCGACCCTTGGTACAGTCAATACAATTAAGTCCTGCGACCGAAGATTCTGACTCCCAGTGCTGTTTTGAGAGAGATACCTCCCTAAATACGCTGTAAGCAGGACTAGAATGGCCTTATAAACAAATACATGCCAATGTCTTTGTTTATATTGTTTAATGATCGCAATGAATGTGCTAATTTGACACCCCTAATTGTAGAATGCGTGTCCTTAGCACCGAGTCCTCTCCGCTGGTGGTCGAAACAGAAAACACCAGTTCTAGATGTGGCACTAACACAGAACTTTGGTGAAAAAGCCCTAACTGAGGTTTGGAGTGTTGGGAGTTGATGCATCGTCTGCAGCGAGAGGAAGAGCTGGTCTGGTGGAGGAGCAGCAGACCAAACTCTGAGAAATGAGAGATGCTAGTGTGGGTGGTGACCTATTTTAAGGTAAAGACACAAACTCCGATCCTCCCCCACACCTGAGAGCAGCAGAAGACTTGGCTGAGGCGGCAGGAAGCAGTTACTCAGAAGTCGGAATGAAAGGCGGCCGTACGGAGAGGATACTATAATGAATTCTGTCTTCTTCATCACTTGTTGCCAGCTGTGAGATCACAGTGTTTGTGGACGGAGACTAAAGCAGAGTTGGAAACATTCCTCAGGTCAAAAACAGGTGACACATTCATGTATAAGACAAACATACACTTAGGCGGCACAACTCAGCTCCAGTCCTCTCAATATCACTCCCCCCAGAACAAAACCAACACCAGAAGTTCAAACTAAACCAACCGCTGGCCACACCGAAGATGACGACCAGCTGCTATCCTGTTAGCGGTTTAAAGCTAAGACGGCCTAATGATGAGCACTCTGACACAAAAACTACTAACAAGCTCCCTAGAGCCCAGCTGTGAACTCTCATCTACGAGTTTCACTGCCAGAAACCAGAAGCAGTTTCATTTCTCTGACCGTTACCCACCGAGTTTACCAACTCTTATCTGATTGGATGATCTCTGAAACGATGATGTCACTGATTCTGTTGGCCGAGAAGACTCCAAAGAGGTGTCAATCATCCAGGTCCATCCCCCTTCCTGAAATACGTCCTTACACACCCACAGCTGAGCAGCTCATCACTGATGCCAACAAAACCAAAACGTTCCTGTTACATTTATTGGCATTTAAATCAAATTAAAGCAGTCTGATAGTTCAGTTCCTGAAAAATGACAGAGGTACGACTAAAGTAGCAAAGGTCAGTCTAAACATTCATCTCACACCCCTAAAAAACTCTCACCAGGAACATCCATCCTGGTCCAGGAGATGCTGGGATGTTCTGGGAGGATTTCTAGAGTGTTTAGGTTGTAACTAAGGTTCTAAGTTAGTTCTAACTGAGAACCGTTGTTTCTAAAGATGATCTTGAGCTAATTATCCATGAATTCATCTCGTTTTGACGACTGCAACAGTTTGTTTTCTTGCCTAAACAAGAAGAAGTCTCGTCTGCAGCAGGTCCAACACTCGTCTGATAGAAGGAATCACATCACTCTGATCCTAGAAACTCTTCACTGCTCCCCGTCGTTAAATGCAACGATATATAAAACGATGGCTAGGGTTTGACTTGATCGGGCCCGATCACTACCCCTAACCCTAACCATAACTCCTTAACCCAGTCATCAGATGAGGCAGGGGGTTCATCAATATATTTTTATTCACCTAACCCTAACCCTTAACCCTTAACCCTAACTCCCTAACCCTAACCCTTAACCCTAACCCTAACTCCCTAACCCCTTAACCCTTAACCCTAACCCTAACCCCTTAACCCTTAACCCTTAACCCTAACCTTAACCTTCACTCTGATATAAGGACTCACATCACCCTGATCCTAAAAACTCTTCACTGCTCCCCGTCCCTTTTCATTTCAACTTCAAACCCTTAACCCTAACCCAAACCCCCTAACTCTAACCCTTAACCCTAACCCTAACCCTAACCCTAACCCTCACTCTGATAGGAGGAATCACATCACCCCGATCCTAAAAACTCTTCACTGCTCCCTGTCCCTTTTGGTTTTTAACTTCAAACCCTAACCCTAACCGGATCCTCCATAATCCGACTACACTCATAAGGGATACCCAGTTATCCTAATACACCACACAGCACATCTCAAAACAAAAGCTCTGAAACTCACTCAGAGATACCACACCATACGCCACTGACAAAGTACTTACTTAGTGCATACGGATCTCAAACTGGATGTACGAGTGAGAGTGCAACACTACCTTCACCAATCTCTGCAGCACTAACGAGTGAAGGAGGGAGAAGCGTATTGGTTCCCCTCAGGGGCGCCGCAATCACTCACCTAACCCTAACCCTAACCCTTAACCCTTGCTCTGATAGAAGGACTCACATCACTCCGATTCTAGAAACTCTTCACTGCTCCCTGTCCCTTTTCATTTGAACTTCAAACCCTAACCCAAACCCCCTAACCGTAACTCCCGGATGAGGCAGGGGGTTCATCAAGATATTTTCATTCACGTAACCGTAACCCTTGACCATAACCCTAACTCACTAACCCTTAACCCTAACCCTAAATTTCAACCCTAACCCCAACCCTTAACCCTAACCCTAACCCTAACCCTTAAGCCTTAACCATAACCCTAACCTTTAACCCTAATCCTAACCTTTAACCCTAAACTTGAACCCTAACCCTTAACCCTAACCTTTAACCCTAACCCTAACCTTTAACCCTAATCCTAACCTTTAACCCTAACATTTAACCCTAAACTTGAACCCTAACCATTAACTATAACACTAACCCTTAACCCTAACCTTTAACCCTAACCCTAACCCTAACCCCTAACCTTGAACGCTAACCATTAACTATAACACTAACCTTTAACCCTAACCCTAACCCTAACCCCTAACCTTTAACCCTAACCCTTAACCCTAACCTTTAACCTTAACCCTGGAAAGATCCCCCACCGCCTCTACGTTCTCTGGACTCCATCGATGCTTTTGAGACTTAAAACCCACCTGTTTCTCAGAGCTTTTAAACATCAGTAGTGAGAGGGTTGTTTAATGACCACCATGTTGATTTTATGTACTTTCATTCTAGGTGCTTTTTTATCTGTACCATCTTGTTTTTATCGTATTTGTACTTGTATTGTATTGTTTTATTCATGTTATTATCGTTTTATTTTTTGTGAAGCACATTGTGACATTCCGTTGTCTGTGAAAGGTGCTTTATAAATAAACTTTGCTTACTTACTTAATAGGTTCACGAGTCCAGACACATGTGAGCTCTAAAAGATCTTCTCACATTTCTGCTGTTTATGGTCATTACTGGTAACATTCAGACTCCACTTCACACTTCTGCACGTGTTTGAATCCAGGTTTGTTGCCCTCTCGATGCTGAAATCACCTCTTTTTAAACGAGAAAACCAGTGAGTCCGAACCTGCAGCGCTAGGGGAGGTGGGGGGGGCGACGTTTACCTTCAGTTTCTGCTGGAGTCAATAACGGCAGCTCATTTGAAGTGTCAGCGCCTCAGCCCTCCCTGACTTCCCAGGATTCATGTGTGCAGCGTGAGGCCGCTCCATCCAGGGGGGGTGTCGTAAAGCGCCTGGAGCTGTTTGGTAAAGCTACAGAAACAGCCGGGAGCAGAAGTTGCTGCATCAACACTTTTACTGTGGCTGCGAGCAACTGAAACCATAAAAAGCAGGGTGGCGCCCGCTCGTTTCTAAGCTTTTATGTGGCAGGACATCATAAAAGAAGTCATCTGGTCCTAAAACGAGACAAACACAAGCACAGATGGACCACAGCACGTAAAAAATAAAGCACCGCTATCATTTATCACCACAAAACAAACCGAAATACACAATTAATCAGTGGAACATTTGGTAATGAGATGTTCTGATTATCCCCAGACCGTATAAGAGCACTGGCCACGCCCCCCTGTGACACTGGCCACGCCCCCTGTGACATCACTCTCAGGTTTCTGGAAAGTCCTGCCTAAAACACACACCTAGTTACGAGAACACAAACTTATGCACTAAAACAAACACTTATGCACTAAAACACACACCTATGGACTAACACACACACTTATGCACTAAAATACAAACCTATGGACTAAAACACACACCTACGTACAAGAACACAAACTTATGCACTAAAAAACACACACCTACGTACGAGAACACACACCTATGGACTAAAACACACACCTATGCACTAAAACACACACACTCATGCACTAAAACACACACTTATGCACTAAAACACACCCATGGACTAACACACACACTCATGCACTAAAACACACACCTATGGACTAAAACACACACTTATGCACTAAAACACACCCATGGACTAACACACACACTCATGCACTAAAACACACACCTATGGACTAAAACACACACTTATGCACTAAAACACACCCATGGACTAACACACACACTCATGCACTAAAACACACACCTATGGACTAAAACACACACACCTATGGACCAAAAAACAAACACCTATGGACTAAAACACACACCTACGTACGAGAACACACACCTATGCACTAAAACACACACCTATGGACTAAAACACACACCTATGCACTAAAACACACACCTATGGACTAAAACACACACCTATGCACTAAAACACACACCTATGCACTAAAACACACACTTATGCACTAAAAAACACACACCTACGTACAAGAACACACACTAATGTACTAAAACACGTATCTGGAACCGGACCCGGACGGCAAAAGAGAAAACACAACAACAAATTAAAAACACAACGGCAAAATAGCAAACACAACGGCAAAAGAGAAAAGACAACACACTAACCAAAACGGAAAGGGTAGGACCTTCAAGCGACACAACTCGTCGCTGATTGGACAAAGGAACGTTTGACCTGGAAATACATTAAAAACATGAGCATCATTTCGATGCATCACTGGTCTAAATAACCCTGGATCTTTCTAACGGGTCTCCGGCGTTCCAACACTCGTATTAATGTTGTGAGTAGTCGACAGCAAGTCGACTGTAACATCATATTTAGGTCCTGCATCAAAATATTGTTCGATAATAACGAGTAGGCTATCGCTATCGCGCTCATGTTTTTAAGTCATGTACTTCCACTTCCACTTCCACTTCCACTTCTTTTGTCGCTGTGTTTTTCAATTTGTCATTGTGTTTTTCAATTTGTCGTTGTGTTTTTCAATTTATCATTGTGTTTTTCAATTTGTCGTTGTGTTTTTCAATTTGTCATTGTGTTTTCTCTTTTGTTGTCGTGTTTTCTCTTTTGTCGTTGTGTTTTCTCTTTTGTCGTCGTGTTTTTTAATTTGTCGTTGTGTTCTCTCTTTAGCCGTTGTGTTTTGCACTTCCAGGCCACCGTACAATATAGAACAATTATTGTTTGTTGTTTTCCATCCACTGTCTTGTGTTTCAGTGTTGAACCGCTGGACTGCTGAGCAGAATTACTCCTGAATTATCTGCTCCTTCTAACCTTTAAGTCATCGTTTCTGCTGGTCGTCCATTTGTCAAACTCTCCCTTTAAGTTTCTGTCTGACAATATTCTTGACATTTAGGTGAGAGTGGCTAAGTTATACAAGCGGAGGTCGTCCAGAGGGGAATATTCCCCCCTGAGAAAAGGCAGAAATCTTCCTTCCTCCCTTTTGTGTGACACGTTGAAAGGACAAAGCAACGGCGTCTATTCACTTCTAGTTATGTCACTGTGCTGTTTTCTTTACCTTGTTTTCTTCTTTTTTAGCTGAAGCTTTCAGGAAAATGTTTCCATGCCACTAACTCTGCTGCTGCCACGGCGTTCAGACGTTTCCCTGGACTTTGGTCCCTTCAATCAGGGACAAAAGCACGAATCTGCTTTGTATTTTAGACTTTCCTTTTTGGTTGAGGACGAAGAGCGAGCAGGAGTTCCAGCGCTGGACACGTGGGAGGATTCACACTCAGGTGAGACACGGGTTGCTAAAAAACACACAGCTTTACATCGATTTATGAGATGAGATGAATAAAAACATGTTTTAAAAAGGTTTTAAACTATAGCTACATACAGTCAGATACAGTTAATTACAAGTAGATACAGTCGGCTACAGTTAATTACAGCTAGATACAGTCGCCTACAGTTAATTACAGCTAGATACAGTCAGCAGTTAATTACAGCTAGATACAGTCAGCAGTTAATTACAGCTAGATACAGTCGGCTACAGTTAATTACAGCTAGATACAGTCAGATACAGTTAATTACAGCTAGATACAGTTGGCTACAGTTAATTACAGCTAGATACAGTCGGCTACAGTTATTTACAACTAGATACAGTCAGATACAGTTAATTACAGCTAGATACAGTCGGCTACAGTTAATTACAGCTAGATACAGTCGGCTACAGTTAATTACAGCTAGATACAGTCAGCAGTTAATTACAGCTAGATACAGTCAGATACAGTTAATTACAGCTAGATACAGTCAGCAGTTAATTACAGCTAGATACAGTTGGCTACAGTTAATTACAACTAGATACAGTCGGCTACAGTTAATTACAGCTAGATACAGTCAGATTAAGTTAATTACAGCTAGATACAGTCAGATACAGTTAATTACAGCTAGATACAGTCAGCAGTTAATTACAGCTAATACAGTCGGCTACAGTTAATTACAACTAGATACAGTCGGCTACAGTTAATTACAGCTAGATACAGTCAGATACAGTTAATTACAGCTAGATACAGTCGGCTACAGTTAATTACAGCTAGATACAGTCGGCTACAGTTAATTACAGCTAGATACAGTCGGCTACAGTTAATTACAGCTAGATACAGTCGGCTACAGTTAATTACAGCTAGATACAGTCAGCAGTTAATTACAGCTAGATACAGTCGGCTACAGTTAATTACAGCTAGATACAGTCGGCTACAGTTAATTACAGCTAGATACAGTCGGCTACAGTTAATTACAGCTAGATACAGTCAGATACAGTTAATTACAACTAGATACAGTCGGCTACAGTTAATTACAGCTAGATACAGTCGGCTACACTTAATTACAGCTAGATACAGTCAGCAGTTAATTACAGCTAGATACAGTCGGCTACAGTTAATTACAATTAGATACAGTCAGATACAGTTAATTACAGCTAGATACAGTCAGCTACAGTTAATTACAACTAGATACAGTCTGCAGTTAATTACAGCTAGATACAGTCGGCTACAGTTAGTTACAGCTAGATACAGTCGGCTACAGTTAATTACAGCTAGATACAGTCGCTCACACTTAATTACAGCTAGATACAGTCACCTACAGTTAATTACAGCTAGATACAGTCGGCTACAGTTAATTACAGCTAGATACAGTCGGCTACAGTTAATTACAGCTAGATACAGTCGGCTACAGTTAATTACAGCTAGACACAGTCGTTTACAGTTAATTACAGCTAGATACAGTCGACTACAGTTAATTACAACTAGATACAGTCGGCTACAGTTAATTACAGCTAGATACAGTCGGCTACCGTTAATTACAACTAGATACAGTCGGCTACAGTTAATTACAACTAGATACAGTCGGCTACAGTTAATTACAGCTAGATACAGTCGGCTACAGTTAATTACAGCTAGATACAGTCGGCAGTTAATTACAGCTAGATACAGTCGGCTACAGTTAATTACAGCTAGATACAGTCGGCTACAGTTAATCACAGCTAGATACAGTCGGCTACAGTTAATTACAGCTAGATACAGTCGGCTACAGTTAATTACAGCTAGATACAGTCGGCTACAGTTAATCACAGCTAGATACAGTCGCTCACACTTAATTACAGCTAGATACAGTCAGATACAGTTAATTACAACTAGATACAGTCAGCAGTTAATTACAGCTAGATACAGTCGGCTACAGTTAATTACAGGTAGATACAGTCAGCAGTTAATTACAGCTAGATACAGTCGGCTACAGTTAATTACAGGTAGATACAGTCGGCTACAGTTAATTACAGCTAGATACAGTCGGCTACAGTTAATTACAGCTAGATACAGTCAGCTACAGTTAATTACATCTAGATACAGTCGGCTAAAGTTATTTACAGCTAAATACAGTCGGCTACAGTTAATTACAGCTAAATACAGTCGGCTACAGTTAATTACAGCTAGATACAGTGAGCTACAGTTAATTACATCTAGGTACAGTCGGCTACAGTTATTTACAGCTAGATACAGTCAGCTACAGTTAATTACATCTAGATACAGTCGGCTACAGTTATTTACAGCTAAATACAGTCGGCTACAGTTAATTACAGCTAAATACAGTCGGCTACAGTTAATTACAGCTAGATACAGTCAGCTACAGTTAATTACATCTAGGTACAGTCAGCTACAGTTAATTACATCTAGATACAGTCGGCTACAGTTATTTACAGCTAAATACAGTGGGCTACAGTTAATTACAGCTAAATACAGTCGCCTACAGTTAATTACAGCTAGATACAGTCGGCTACAGTTAAATACAGCTAGATACAGTCAGCAGTTAATTACAGCTAGATACAGTCAGCAGTTAATTACAGCTAGATACAGTCGGCTACAGTTAATTACAGCTAGATACAGTCGGCTACAGTTAATTACAGCTAGATACAGTCGGCTACAGTTAATTACAGCTAGATACAGTCGCTTACAGTTAATTACAGCTAGATACAGTCAGCTACAGTTAATTACAACTAGATACAGTCGGCTAAAACAGTATGTCTTTACGTCCATAAACTGTATATTATTTAAAACTTTTAGTAAATACTATTCTGGACCCTTATTGTAAAGTGTAACACATTTATCCCTTAGGTAACACATTATTAATGCTTAACTGCCTCATACGCATTACTTGACCATAGTTAACCATTAGTAAATTAAGCAATCACATATAAAGAAGTTTACACTTTTTATTTAAAACAAAATAAAACAGATTTTAACAGATAACATTTGTTATATATATATATAACAGATTTTAACAGATAACATTTGTTTTATTTTGTTTTAAATAAAAAGTGTAAACTTCTTTATATGTGATTGCTTAATTTACTAATGGTTAACTATGGTTAAGTAATGATTATGAGGCAGTTAAGCATTAATAATGTGTTACCTAAGGGATAAATGTGTTAGACTTTACAATAAGGGTCCAGCAAGCCTTTACTAATGGTTAAGTAATGGTTATGAGCCACTCCTATACATTTATTAAGGTTTATGTCAGGTTACCGTATATAAGGTCAGGTAAGCTACCTGATAACATACACAGCACCATTAGGAAATGATTACTTAAGACTCTAAATAGTTGTTTAATAATGCCCATCCAGTAAACATGTACACCATTAGTGAATGATTAGTAGATGTATTAGGTAGCTGTTACTTAATGCATATTCACTCCAAATAAACACCATTAGTAAATGATTACTAGGGACATTATTAACGTTTTACTTATGTATTAACTAATGTATTACTTAATACTAAGTAATGCATACATAAGGATAAATAATTACATAATGTAACGTTTATTAATGCTTACTAATGTATTAATTAACTCTGAGCAGTAGGCATTAATTAACTGTTTATTAATGCATTAACTAATATGCTAATTAATGTTAAGTAATACATAATAATGGTTATTTAACTATTATTAAACTGTTTATTAATGCTTAATAATGCATTAACTAACGTTAATTAAGGGACCCTTATTGTAAAGTGTTACCTTTTTTTTTTTACTTTATTTCATTCAAAAAATAAAACAAACAATTCAATACAAATACAAATACAAATGTTCATAAATTATGAACATTTGCCCCTTTTTCCAATAAATAAATTCACAAATAACATAAATTAAAAAAATAAATAAAATAAATAAAAATAAGTGAATAAAAAACTAAAATAACAAAAATTACCGCCGTCTATGGGTATGTGAATCAAACTTAACTAACATATTTCATTATATTTCCTTAACATACAGGCTTTAATTGTTATTTTGAATGTAATGTTTGATTTGGATTCTTTGTTTTCTTTATTCAGATTGTTCCATAAACTGATTCCTTTCACAGAAACAACTTTTAAGTTATACTTGCTTTCTCTCTTTTCAAATCTTTTCTGAAGCTCATGAAATTTCAACAATTTTAACTGAAGGAATAATGGATTTGTTGGATCTCTAAATCGTTTGTGTAAGTTTGGGCTGCAGCTGCACTTGTACCTGTGAAGTTTATCAGAGCTTCAGAACCGACTGACCTGGACTTCCTCAGACCGCCGTCCCCACCGTCCCCCCGTCCCCCCGTCCCCCCCCGCCCCCCCGTCCCCCCCGCCCCCCCGTCCCCCCCGTCCCCCCGTCCCCCCGTCCCCCCCCGTCCCCCCTGTCCCCCCCGTCCCCCCCCCCCCCCCAGAACCGCCGGTGCAGAGCAGCTCTCGAACTCGTGGAATAATGAGCCGACCCGGGAACGCCGGACTCACTTAACGGCCAGCTCTCTGAAAGGTTAGATGGGCCCAATTAATTCTGCTCGTTAGAAAGGTCAGGGCTCGGCGCTGCAGGGCCGGGGGGTCGGGGGGGTCGGGGGGGGGGGCCGCGGCGCTCGGCCTGTCGGAGCCGCCTCATTACTAAAACCTCATCAGGCTTCATTATGAAGTGGCAGGTCTGGTTCCGACGTGACCGCGGCTCCGGGATCGCCTGGTTCCTGATGTGTCAGGTGTTTCTGGTGTTTCTGGTGTTTCTGGTGTTTCTGGAGTTTCTGGTGTTTCTGGTGTTTCTGGGTGGCGGGTTAAACGTTCCTCTCATTCCAGTCATGAGGAAGGAAATGCTAGCAGCTGCTAACAATCACCACTTATATTTATCTTCACAATAATGTTTGTCCCCCGAGAAATTGGTTTTGGTTTCATTTAACCCTTGTACTGTCTTTGGGTCAAAATGACCCAATTCTTCTTTCCTTCTTTCCTCCTGCTCTCTCCTTCCTGCTTCCTTTCCTCTTTTCCTCCTTTTTTACCCTCCTTTACTCCTTTTTCTTCCTAACTCCCTTTCGTCATTTGTTCCTTTATTACCTTATTTCCTTTTTCTCCATTCCTTCCTCCCTCCATTATTTCCTTTTCTCCCTTCTATCCTTCCTTTCTCCCTTCCTTCCATCTTTTCTCCCTTCCTTACTCCCTTTCCTACTTCCTTCCTTCTTTCCTTCTTTCCTTCCTTTCTCCCTTCCTTCCATCTTTTCTCCCTTCTTTCCTCCCTTCCATCTTTTCTCCTTTCCTTACTCCCTTTCCTACTTCCTTTCCTTCCTTCCATCTTTTCTCTCTTCCTTCCTTCCATCTTTTCTCCCTCCACCCTCCCTTGACCCAAAGACAGCACAAGGGTTAGAGTGTCCCAAGCTTTTATTTTGGTACTTCCTGTTTCCGGCAGTGCAAATTTGCATATGTAACGGAAAAATAACAATGTATTCTACATTCCGGACACACGGTAATACTTTATATGATGCATTTTGATTCCAGACTTTAAATGAACTCACTGTGTGAGTCTTGGACATGCAACCATCTTATCTTATGCTGTTTTTTTGTGGTTTAACTTTATCTGAATCCAGGAAGGAACCACTGGTCACCTGAGTTGAGGTCATTTGGCATCACACCTATAGATTATTATACATTTACTGACACGATCTTTGTCTATAAAACACTCCTACACCTTGGAGCAAACCATCAGTGTGCAGTTATACTTTGTTGTGATTGGATGCTGATCCCTTCATTCATTCAATCACATAAAGACCATTTGGTTATTTTGTCAGTCTTTATTTTCAGATTTCCACAAGACATATTATCCAAATACGCCGCTGTGTTTCTGGATGCAGTCCCCCCCCCCCCCCCCCCCCCGTGTCCTGGGTCTGCCCCCGGGACTCCTCCTGGTTTCCTGAAACATAATAACATAACATAATAATCACATAAATAATCGGCAGACCCCGTCTGCAGAATTCTCTTGGACGCTTAACAACCTGTTTAATTCTGTTTTTGCTCATTTAACTAGGCCACTCGGTCCTCACAGAGACCAAGCTGGCCGTCAGAAACACACTCTGAAAATGATTGAATATGATGTCTGAAGACACCTGAGGCAGCAGGACGCCCGTCCAGGAGTCCCGCCCAAGCCAAGAACCCCACATAATTAGGACGGATCCTTCAAGTCAGTTGTGTGAAATAAGACCTGGAAACAGGCATTGTGGCTTAGAATTGTTAAATTGGTTTAATTCACCGTATGAATTGTTACAGATTTCTTTTGTAATACTGTATTTGACCTGCCATTGTAAGAATGAGATGTACCTACTGGATCTACTGCCCATACTTTTTAACAACTTGTGTTTTTTATTTTAATTGTGTCTTGCTAATTTTGATGTTGATGTTAAGCACTTTGAATTACCTTGTGTTGAATTGTGCTAGATAAATAAACGTGCCTTACCCCAACAGAGCTTTATTACCCCAGCAGAGCTCTGGTACCCCAGCAGAGCTCTGGTACCCCAGCAGAGCTCTGGTACCCCAGCAGAGCTTTGTTACCCCAGTAGAGCTCCGGTACCCCAGCAGAGCTCTGGTACCCCAGCAGAGCTCTGGTACCCCAGCAGAGCTTTGTTACCCCAGCAGAGCTCTGGTACCCCAGCAGAGCTATGGTACCCCAGCAGAGCTCTGGTACCCCAGCAGAGCTCTGGTACCCCAGCAGAGCTTTATTACCCCAGCAGAGCTCTGGTACCCCAGCAGAGCTATGGTACCCCAGCAGAGCTCTGGTACCCTAGCAGAGCTTTGGTACCCCAACAGAGCTCTGGTACCCCACTACTTATGGAATTGTTAAGCTAATTATGACATGGCATATTTGGCATAATATGTCCAGCAGTGGAGCCTTTCTGGGCCAACGTCTAGACCACAGCAACAAATGACCTGGTAAACCCAGTTAAACCCAAGTTAAACCCAGTTAAAACCAATTAAATCAAGTTAAACCCAGTTAAACCCAGTTAAACCCAGTTAAACCCGAGTTAAACCAAGTTAAACACAGTTAAACCGAGTTAAACCCAGTTAAAGCCAGTTAAACCCGAGTTAAAGCAGATCAGACCCAGTTAACTAGATTAACTAGTTGACCCGGGAGTCACCGACCGTGACCTCTGACCCCGATGAGCCAACCAGGATGTTTGCTGCTTAGCAACAAGAAGAGTGGAGACGGTACGGAGGGATGGAGGGATGGAGGGATGGAGGGATGGAGGGATGGAGGGATGGAGGGATGGAGGGATGGAGCGGAGGGACATCAGTTTCCACGGAAACTATGACCCTCCTCCTCGCTCATGCAAGTAATCCAGTTGGTCTGGAGTCTGTCCATCCATCCATCCATCCATCCATCCATCCATCCATCCATCCATCCATCCATCCATCCATCCATCCATCCATCCATCCATCCATCCATCCATCCATCATCCATCCATCCATCCATCCATCATCCATCCATCCATCCATCATCCATCCATCCATCCATCATCCATCCATCATCCATCATCCATGCATCATCCATCTTATTAATTATTTAGAACCTATTATTAAGAACCTAGCTGTACTATTGATAATCTAGCTGCACTATTGATAATCTAGCTGTACTATTGATAATCTAGCTGTACTATTGATAACCTAGATCAGCAGTCGGCTTTAGCGCCGCCCTAGTGGCTCCTGGAATTTTTTCAAAAATGTTTGACCTTTTTTTTCCTTTTTTTTCTCTTTTTTTCTTGCTTTTTCCTTTCCTTTTTAATCTCGATATTTCAACTTTTTTCTCAATATTTCGACTTTTTTATCGACATTTAGACTTTTCTCAACAGTTCAACTTTTTTCTCGACATTTCGACTTTGGTCTCGAAGTGCATAATTAAAAAAAAAATCTAAAAAAAGCTAATATAGATACATGCAGCATGTGTTGTCTTCATTCTAAGGCTTATACAAGACTTTTCATTTTTTTGTGGCTCCAGACATATTCGTTTTTTGTGTTTTTGGTTCAATATGGCTCAAAAACATTTTGGGTTGCCGACCCCTGACCTAGCTGTAATATTGATAACCTAGCTGTGCTATTAAGAACCTAGCTGTACTATTAAGCACCTAGCTGTGCTATTGATAACCTAGCTGTGCTATTAAGCACCTAGCTGTGCTATTGATAACCTAGCTGTGCTATTAAGCACCTAGCTGTACTATTGATAACCTAGCTGTGCTATTGATAACCTTGCTGTGCTATTAAGCACCTAGCTGTGCTATTGATAACCTAGCTGTGCTATTAAGCACCTAGCTGTGCTATTGATAACCTAGCTGTGCTATTAAGCACCTAGCTTTACTATTGATAACCTAGCTGTGCTATTGATAACCTTGCTGTGCTATTAAGCACCTAGCTGTGCTATTGATAACCTAGCTGTACTATTAAGAACCTAGCTGTGCTATTAAGAACTTAGCTGTACTATTGATAACCTAGCTGTGCTATTGATAACCTAGCTGTGCTATTAAGAACTTAGCTGCACTATTAGGAACCTAGCTGTACTTTTAAGAACCTAGCTGTGCTATTGATAACCTAGTGGTGCTATTAAGTACTTAACTAGCTGCAGCGACTCTTACTCCCTGCTCTTTGTTGACAGCTGTTGTTTCCGTCTGAGTGACAGCAGCAGATGTTGTTGTCCAGAGTTCTGACAGCGATGCTTTAGTCGGCGTCCGTCCCGATCAGTCAGAGTTTGGACCTCCAGATGTCCGAGCCGCTGCTCCGGCTCGGCGCCGTCTTTGTAGCTCGCTGCCACCATCTTTATATTAATATTCATATAGCAGGAGCATGTTTCAGATCCTTTATCCTTGTTTTTTTTTTATTTTGCACCATTGCATTTGGTGACTTCTTTCAATTATCAGTTAATTACAGCCTTTCTGCACATTCACATGCACACATGGCGTTCCAGCTCAGCCTTTGTGGGCAGAAACACACAGGACCGGCTGCTTTTGTCCCATCCTAAAGGGGGGTAGGGGGTAGGGGGTAGGAGGGTGGTGGGGGGGCATTTGGATGAATTGGCCTGTGAAAAATGTTGGATGATGAGAAAGTAGGAAATGGAAATTGGGGCTCCGGCCGCCTCCTCAGCCCGGCAGCAGTGATTGCTGCTTTAATCTCAGTCCGAGGCCTCCTGCTAGCCGCAACGCCTCTGAGCTTTTAAACACTTTCTGACCAGCAGGGAAATCTCGCTGAGGGGGAAAGGTGGGAGTGGGAGTGGGGGGGCGAGCTGTGCTGAAGGAAGCCATGCAGAACCACAGAATCTGCCAGGGAAGTTTCTCTTTCTGAATTTGGTCACGATTCCTTTTGGACCTGAAGACGAATTCCGTCATGTGACCGGTGAAGGCCGCTGGTCAGGTGAGGAGGGGGTGGAGGGGTGGAGGGGTGGGGGGGTGGGGGGGGTCTCTGTTTCCTTCTGTCTGGAAAGGCAGGAGGAACCAATGAAAGCTTTCCAAGACATGACAGCGTCGAGGAAACGGAGGCTGGATCTGTCTGACTCAGGTGGAGCTGGAAGGATGGAAGATGGAAGGATGGAAGGATGGAAGATGGAAGGATGGAAGGATGGAAGGAAGGAAGATGGAAGGATGGAAGGATGGAAGGAAGGAAGGATGGAAGGATGGAAGGATGGAAGGAAGGAAGGAAGGAAGGATGGAAGGATGGAAGGATGGAAGGATGCTTCTGTTAGAGGTGAAGCTGAGGACGAAGGTTATAGATGAAGTTTATAGTTGAGGGTTATAATTAAAGGGTATAGGTAAAGATTATAGTCAAAGGTTATAGTCCATGGACATAGTTGAAGGTTATAGGTACAAGTTATAGGTAAAGGTTATACAGTAGGTGAAGGTTATAGTCGAAAATAATAGTTGACGGTTATAGTTGAAGGTTATTGTTGAAAGTTATAGTTGAATGTTGTAGTTGAATGTTATAGTCGAGGGTTATAGGTGAAGGTTACAGTTGGTTATAGGTGAAGGTTACAGGTGAAGGTTATAAGTGAAGGTTATAAGTGAAGGTTATAAGTGAAGGTTATAGTGAAGGTGAAGGTTATAAGTGAAGGTTATAAGGTTATAAGTGAAGGTTATAAGGTTATAAGTGAAGGTTAAAAGTGAAGGTTATAAGTGAAGGTAATAAGTGAAGGTTATAAGTGAAGGTTATAAGTGAAGGTTATAAGTGAAGGTTATAAGTGAAGGTTATAAGTGAAGGTTATAAGGTTATAAGTGAAGGTTATAAGTGAAGGTTATAAGTGAAGGTTACAGGTGAAGGTTATAAGTGAAGGTTATAAGTGAAGGTTATAGGTGAAGGTTATAAGGTTATAAGTGAAGGTTATAAGTGAAGGTTATAGATGGTTATAGGTGGAGGTTACAGGTGAAGGTTACCTGTGAAGGTCGGGAGTTTCCCTGGAGGCCGTTGATGGTATGGATATCCTCCGATTCCTCTCTTTTTCATCCCTTCATCTTGTATTGATTCGCCGGAGGAAGGAGGTGTTTCCGTCTCTGTCGCTCAGCAAAGCAGCAACGAGGTGCTTTCCGCTTCACAACGGCATCAATTATTCAGAGGCTCCGAAATAAAGCGGTTTGCCTCGTCTATCATTTAAGGAGGAAAGAGAGAACTGTAAATGAAAAGGCGCAGACGTGTTGATGGTTCCAATGCGTCCGCAATTAAAAACATCACTTCTAAAAGATTTAAGGAACGAGGGAAGAAATTCACGGCTTCAAAACGCCTCGTCTCCTGACTGCTGCGGAGATCAGATGAAAGAATGGGATTATTCCAATTCATGTCTCACTGTCTTTGATTTAATAATTCAGCTGCTCTTTATCAATTCATCAGGTGCTGATTAAGGCGCCGCCACCGCAGCCATAACTAACAGAACTATTTTAAAACCCACTGAAATGTTGATGGAGGAGGTGGAGGGAGCTGGAATCCTGCTTGCAGGTTGTGATACATGTGGTGTTCTGGTCCAATAATTCAGTTCTACCAGCAGCGTTGCCACTGATACCCGTCTGCATCTTTTATAAATGTTTATATAAGTCTGACTGCTCCACGCTAGAAGGAATTTTAATCTGGCTGCAGCAACGAGAGACGGAGAAACAATCTACGATGCAAACGTTGGTGTTGAACATCAATCACAGTAAAACACCAGTAAAGAACAAGGAAGTCGTACTGGAGGTGGTTAGAACCATCGGCCTCGGAGTGGAGGCTAGGCAAGGCTAGGCAAGGTAGGCAGGGCAAGGATGGGCAGGGCAGGGATACAAAAGGCAAGGCAGGGGAGTACAGGGCAAGGCTAGGCAAGGCAAGGCAAGGCAAGGAAATAAAAGCCATGACAAGGCAGGGCAGGGCAAGAAAAGACAAAACAAGGCAGGGACATAGCAAGGCAAGGTAAAGCAGTACCAGGCAAGACAAGACAAGACAAGACAAGACAAGACAAGACAAGACAAGACAAGACAAGACAAGACAAGGCACGACAAGCTAGGACAAGGCAAAGCAGGGCAAGAAAAAAACACAGTCTCACTCCCAGCGCGTCAAAAAACCGACGCTTGGTCAGGGCCCTTAGGCGTCAGTTTTCTGACGCACAAGGTCGCCCTCAGCGTCATGCACCGACGCAGCGGGCCTCTCAACAGATTCTAATGTAACCCGGCGGCGTCGCTTCAAGCCGCTCACAGCATCAATCCCATTGGATAAGGTGCGTCGCTTCCAGCCGCTGGGCGCATCAGTCCCCCCATTGGATAACGGAGGATCGGACACACGGAAGTATTCTAATTACTGTCCGTTTTGACGTTAACGCGATTTTCACAATGATATCTGTAAACATTTCTTAAGGCAGAAACACAAACATTAGTGGGTTAATTTCCTGCACATCAATGTTCATGTTCTTCCCTTCATTCTGAGAAATAAAGAGTTGTTTTTACGCTGAGAGCATCATGACAGCCAATCAGAATCCTGGAAAAAAACATCAACAAATGGACACGTGTAACTTCCAGGCTGATTTATGGTTCCGCGTTACACCAACGCAGAGCCTACGGTACGCTCTGCGTCGATTTAACGCGGACCATAATTCAGGCTTTATTCTAAAGGATGCAGCGGCAAAAATGTTGCAAGGATGTCTTTGTGGTTTCCATTCGGAGCTATAAATCTGTTTTTTTTCCTAATCTCCAGGTCAACATATGAGACGTAAAATGGT
>NC_084596.1:3272031-3290436 GCF_033807715.1 Cololabis saira | reverse complement strand
ATACTATACTATACTGTACTATACTATACTATATTATACTATACTATACTATACTGTACTATACTATACTATACTAAACTATACTATACTATACTATACTTATACTATACTATACTATACTATACTATACTATACTATACTGTACTATACTATACTGTACTATACTATACTATACTATACTATACTGTAACTATACTATACTATACTATACTGTACTATACTATACTATATTATACTATACTATACTATACTGTACTATACTATACTATACTATACTATACTATACTATATTATACTATACTATACTATACTATACTATACTATATTATACTATACTGTACTGTAATGTACTATACTGTACTATACTATACTGTAATGTACTGTACTGTACTATACTATACTATACTATACTATACTATACTATACTATATTATACTATACTATACTATACTATACTATACTGTACTATACTATTACTATACTATACTATATTATACTATACTATACTGTACTATACTATATTATACTATACTATACTGTACTATACTATACTATACTATATTATACTATACTATACTATACTATACTATACTGTACTATACTATACTATACTATACTATATTATACTATACTATACTATACTATACTATACTATACTGTACTATACACGGTGAATAAAGACCTAACAGGACATAATATATACTATACTTTACTGTACTATACTATAGTAAACTACACTCTACTATACTGTACTGTACTGTACTATACTATACTATACTATACTATACTATACTATACTATACTATACTATACTATACTATACTATACTATACTATACTGTAATGTACTATACTATACTATACTATACTATATTATACACGGTGAATAAAGACCTAACAGGACATAATATATACTATACTTTACTGTACTATACTATAGTAAATTATACTATGCTATACTATACTATACTATAGTATACTATACTATACTTAATATACTATACTATACTATACTGTACTATACTATACTATACTATACTATACTATACTGTACTGTACTATACTATAGTAAACTATACTATACTATACTATACTGTACTATACTATACTATACTATACTGTAATGTACTGTACTGTACTATACTGTACTATACTGTACTATACTATACTATACTATACTATACTATACTATACTGTACTATACTATACTATACTATACTGTAATGTACTATACTATACTATACTATACTATACTATACTATACTATACTATACTATACTATACTATATTATACACGGTGAATAAAGACCTAACAGGACATAATATATACTATACTTTACTGTACTATACTATAGTAAATTATACTATACTTAATATACTATACTATACTATACTGTACTATACTATACTATACTATACTATACTGTACTATACTATAATATACTATACTATACTATACTATACTATACTATACTATACTATACTGTACTATACTATACTATACTATACTGTACTATACTATACTATACTGTACTGTACTATACTATAGTAAACTATACTATACTATACTATACTATACTATACTGTACTATACTATACTATACTATACTATACTGTACTATACTGTACTATTTTGTACTACACTATACTGTACTGTACTGTACTGTACTATACTATACTATATTATACTATACTATACTATACTATACTATACTATACTATACTATAGTATACTATACTATACTTAATATACTATACTATACTTTACTGTACTATACTATACTATAGTATACTGTACTGTACCATACTATACTATACTATACACGGTGAATAAAGACCTAACAGGACATATTATATAGTATACTATAGTATACTATACTATACTATACTATATACTATACTATACTATACTGTACTATACTATACTATACACGGTGAATAAAGACCTAACAGGACATATTATATAGTATACTATAGTATAGTATACTATACTATACTATACTATATACTATACTATACTATACTATACTGTACTATACTATACTATACACGGTGAATAAAGACCTAACAGGACATATTATATAGTATACTATAGTATACTATAGTATACTATAGTATACTATATAATATACTATACTATACTGTACTATACTGTACTATACTGTACTATACTGTACTATACTATACTATACTATACTGTACTATACTATATACTATACTATACTATACTATACTATACTATACTATACTATACTATACTATACTGTACTATACTGTACTATACTGTACTGTACTATAGTATTGTAGCAGGGCGAGTGCTACGGGGCCCGACCGACAGGATAGAGAGGACACAGAGTTTAGTGCAGAATCCCTTTTATTATAATCACCCAGGACACACGTGTTTCCAGCTCCTTCACAGCATCACTCAGCAGCTTCAGCTTCAGTCTGTACTGTACTGTACTATACTATACTATACTATTGCTTCCAGCTCCTTCACAGCATCACTCAGCAGCTTCAGCTTCAGTCTGTACTGTACTGTAGTATACTATACTGTACTATACTATACTATACTATATAATATACTATACTATACTATAATATACTATACTATACTATACTATACTATACTATACTATACTATACTATACTATACTATACTATACTTTTGCTTCCAGCTCCTTCACAGCATCACTCAGCAGCTTCAGCTTCAGTCTGACCACCAGTCTCAGCAGCAGCTTCTCCTCTTATAAGGCTGGCAGGGTGGAGAGGCTGACGGGCCACACCTGTGGTACTATACTATATACTATACTATACTATACTATACTATACTATACTATACTATACTATACTATACTATACTATACTATACTATACTATACTATACTATACTATAGTATACTATACTGTACTAAGGCTGGCAGGGTGGAGAGGGTGACGGGCCACACCTGTGGTACTATACTATATACTATACTATACTATACTATACTATACTATACTATACTATACTATACTATACTATACTATACTATACTGTACTAAGGCTGGCAGGGTGGAGAGGGTGACGGGCCACACCTGTGTCCCGTCAGCCTGAGTGGCTGCAGCTCCTCCACCCTGCCACAAGTATATTATACTATACTATATTCTATAGTATAGTATAGTATAGTATACTATACTATACTGTACTGTACTATACTATACTGTACTATAGTATACTATACTATACGATATACCATACTATATACTATACTATATACTATACTATACTATATACTATAGTATACTATACTATACTATAGTATACTATATATAGTATAGTATATAATATAGTATAGGATACTATACTATAATGTACTGTACTGTACTATAGTATACTATACTATATACTATACTCTACTATACTATATACTATACTATACTATATACTATACTATATACTATACTATATTATACTGTACTATACTATACTATACTACAATATACTATACTGTACTGTACTATAGTATACTATACTACACTATACTGTACTATACTATACGATACGATACGATACGATACGATACGATACGATACGATACTATATTATACTATACTATATATAGTATAGTAGACAGCTCCTCTTCCACAAAAGACGTATGTATTCTTCCTGTTGGAGTTCCCCAGACATCACCACTTTATTCTCGTCATATTACGACTTCATTCTCATATTATTATGACTTTTTCTCGTAATTTCCAATTTTTTTTTGTCTTAGTTCGGCCGTAATACTAATCGTAATTAATATATATATATATATATATATATATAAATATATACTTTTTTTTTTTTTCCTGAGCATGTTGACACCACTCTAGCCTTGTTGGTTTTGTTTTTGATGTCATCATCTGTCCCTCCGGTGTCGTCCACAACGCTGTCCCGGTAGGTGAAAGATGCTCCTCTAGAGCCGTGTTGTTCATAAGGATATAGTGGTGGAGAAAGAAAATCAATATTGCAATATATTGTTGCGCTGTCTGTTGCAATAAATAATCGATAAACTGACAGCAAATATCAATATTTTATTACAACACACATGATGGATTTAGGCGGTTGTCACTGCACTATTGTTTATTCACTTCTATTTGTCCAGCTGTTCAGTGTTTACATTTACAAGCCTAGGAGGACGTGAGGAAATATACAAATTCACTTTCTTTTTACATTGTTACATTGAAGTTTTGGCATTGAATAAATGCCCCAAAAAAATGCAACTACAGACTTTTTATGGGTATTTCTTCTTTTTCAGTCACATATATCGTTGATGAAATTTATTACAATATATCGAATATCCTAGAGGAAGTCGGCCAGGGCACGAGGGCCCGTTCATCGCTGCTTGCAGCTTTAATTAGGGCCAGAGCACTGACAGTGCTAGGGCCCTATCGTATCTGTAGGAATTGTTTTCCTCGTTCTCGTTCTCGTCTTTCTGACGAAATGAGAGCCTTTTTGCCCCCCTAGACGTGCCCCAAAAGTCACCAAGCCAAGCCTGGTGATACATTTGATATTTAATGGTTTGCATTAATGGGTGTGGCCTAATGGCTCAACAGCGCCCCCTAGAAAACTTCGTGCCTCATGCCCCACAATACGGTTTGACGTACATGCACGAAAATCAAACCCAACAGGAAGTTGGCCATTTTTAATTAATCGTGTAATTTTGGCGAATTTTGCCATTCCTTCGGCAGTTAATACGGCCCGAACCGTAACGTGCACCCAGGTGTGTTATACATAAAAATTTGCGTCTCGACGATGCGCATTACTTTTCTCAGTAGAAAGCGTTACGGACGCCAAAAAGCGCCCCCCCTTCATCTGATTGGTCCATATTTGATAGTGTGGGTGGTGTCATCGGACTCGGTTTTGAGTCCTTGACCAAAATTGGTGCAAATTAGACCCACCCCTTCATCTGATTGGTCCATATTTGATAGTTCCTACTTTCTGACATAACTTTTGAATGGTTTGACATAAAGAGTCATGGTGGTGTCATCGGACTTGGTTTTGAGTCTTGACCTTTATTGGTGAAAATTGCACGTGCGAGGGCCCGTTCATCGCTGCTTGCAGCTTTAATTTGTTTTTATTTTTGGCAGTGAAAAGTAGACCTATGAGGTGGTCGGGTTCAAGCAGACTTCTCCAGTCTCTTTTTTCTCACAGGGGGCGTGTCCGGGTCCTCGGATGGCCTCCGCCTGAGGCGTCAAATCCATTTCCGCTGATCCCGGCTGTCCGTCTGAGAGCTGCTCGCTGAGCTGTGAAGACGGATGTCCTCGGCTAGCGACGGGGACGAAGCTGCCGGCAGCAAACCGAGCAGCCGAGCCGTGACTCAGCTGCTGCAGATCCAGAATCGTGGCTCTCCGTTTAGAGCTGAACCAGTGATCGATACCCCCAGCAAACCCCCCCACATGGAGGGATTAACATCCACTCACCATGACTCTCACTTAGTTAATATTTCAGAGCTCATAGATGTTAGCGCCTCGCTCTTTACCAGACTGCTGGAGCGACGACTCGAGCTGCTGCCATTAGTAGACTTTTTTCTCGAAATTGTACTTCAACATTAATCTCGACATTTAGACTTTTTTCTCGACATTTCGACTTTTTTCTCGACATTTCGACTTTTTTCTCAACATTTCAACTTTTTTCTCGACATTTCGACTTTTTTCTCAACATTTTAACTTTTTTCTCGAAATTGTACTTCAACATTATTCTCAGCATTTCGGCTTTTTTCTCAACATTTCGACTTTTTTCCCAACATTTCGACTTTTTTCTCAACATTTGGACTTTATCACCAGACGACTCTGGTCTCCGTGAGTTTATCAGCTAGCATCAGAGGAGCCGGGCAGGTAATCGTCCTGGCAGGTAATCGTCCTGGCAGGTAATCGTCCTGGCAGGTGCGACGGAGTAAGTAGTTGTAGGCCGACGTTATCATGAATAAATGATCGGCAGCTCCCCGGCACCGGGTCACATGTCAAGGTGAAGGGTATCCAGAGCACTTTATCAGAGAGGAACAATGTCCGACCACAGTAAGACACTCAGGTCTGGATGATTGACAGCTCTGTGGCATCTTCACAGCCAACAGAGCCAACGGACGGATCACAGATCAGTTGTTGAACGGTGGCATCTGCTGCAAATCTGAAACGAGAGAAACAGAGGAAAACACACAAGCGTTTGGAATCTGAAAGAGAGAAAACAAACAAACAGAAACAGGCAGAGACACAAACAGCAACCAGTCCAGGTCCTTAAAACTGAATCAAACATTCATACAATCAAACATTACTGTTTACTGAAGTTTAAATTAAATACTTATGATTTTTGAAAAGTTATGGATAAGCCCTGAATGCAGGCATTGTGATGTAGAATTGTCAAATTTGTTTAATTCACCGTACGAATTGTTACAGATTACTTTTGTAATACTGTATTTGACCCGGTCTTTGTACGTTTAGACCGTATAGAAACGTAATTCTCGTCAGCTGTGTGAAATAAGACCTGGAAACAGGCATTGTGGCGTAGAATTGTCAAATTGGTTTAATTTGCCGGACGAATTGTTACAGATTACTTTTGTAATACTGTAATGCCATGGTGTCTCCTGGTTAACTTCACACTGTAATCTGAGAATGTAGACAGAGCAAAGCTAGGGAGGGATGAATAACACTTGCCATGATGGCGGCAGAACAGGATGGATGGAGGTCGGGTTGAGGCTGGTGGGCTAGTCGTTAGCAGAGGCTAATCCTTGGTGCTAACAAGCTCCAGCCCCAAGAAAGACACAAAACTGTCCAACTCTACAGCTTGTTGGAAAATAAGCAATAATAGATGAGCAAAAAGTATTTTTTTCTTAAAACAACAAAAAGATACTAAAAACCAGAAAGATAAAAAACTAACAAAACAGACAAACCCCAAACATGCTGCCGTCTTCGATGGGGGGAGGAGTCAAAAGTTGATTGATATGTACTGAAATACACTACAACACATCAACGGGGAACTAACTGTTACACAGGACAGTAGAGCAGGGTGTCGTCAGCATATTACAGGACAGTAGAGCAGGGTGTCGTCAGCATATTACAGGACAGTAGAGCAGGGTGTCGTCAGCATATTACAGGAAAGAAGAATAGGGTATCGTCAGCATATTACAGGACAGTAGAGCAGGGTGTCGTCAGCATATTACAGGACAGTAGAGCAGGGTGTCGTCAGCATATTACAGGACAGTAGAGCAGGGTGTCGTCAGCATATTACAGGACAGTAGAGCAGGGTGTCGTCAGCATTTTACAGGACAGTAGAGCAGGGTGTCGTCAGCATATTACAGGGCCGTAGAGCAGGGCGTCGTCAGCATATTACAGGACAGTAGAGCAGGGTGTCGTCAGCATATTACAGGACAGTACAGCAGGGTGTCGTCAGCATATTACAGGACAGTAGAGCAGGGTGTCGTCAGCATATTACAGGACAGTACAGCAGGGTGTCGTCAGCATATTACAGGACAGTAGAGCAGGGTGTTGTCAGCATATTACAGGACAGTAGAGCAGGGTGTCGTCAGCATATTACAGGACAGTAGAGCAGGGTGTTGTCAGCATATTACAGGACAGTAGAGCAGGGTGTTGTCAGCATACTACAGGACAGTAGAGCAGGGTGTCGTCAGCATATTACAGGACAGTAGAGCAGGGTGTTGTCAGCATATTACAGGACAGTAGAGCAGGGTGTCGTCAGCATATTACAGGACAGTAGAGCAGGGTGTCGTCAGCATATTACAGGACAGTAGAGCAGGGTGTTGTCAGCATATTACAGGACAGTAGAGCAGGGTGTCGTCAGCATATTACAGGACAGTAGAGCAGGGTGTTGTCAGCATATTACAGGACACTAGAGCAGGGTGTCGTCAGCATATTACAGGACAGTAGAGCATGGTATCTTCAGCATATTACAGGACAGTAGAGCAGGGTGTTGTCAGCATATTACAGGACACTAGAGCATGGTATCTTCAGCATATTACAGGACAGTAGAGCAGGGCGTCGTCAGCATATTACAGGACAAAAGAGCAGGGTGTCGGCAGCATATTACAGGACAATAGAGCAGGGTGTTGTCAGCATATTACAGGACAGTAGAGCAGGGTGTCGTCAGCATATTACAGGACAGTAGAGCAGGGTGTTGTCAGCATATTACAAGACATTAGAGCAGGGTGTCGTCAGCATATTACAGGACAGTAGAGCAGGGTGTCGTCAGCATATTACAAGACCGTAGAGCAGGGTGTCGTCAGCATATTACAGGACAGTAGAGCAGGGTGTCGTCAGCATATTACAAGACAGTAGAGCAGGGTGTCGTCAGCATATTACAGGACAGTAGAGCAGGGTGTCGTCAGCATATTACAGGACAGTAGAGCAGGGCGTCGTCAGCATATTACAAGACCGTAGGACAGGGTGTTGTCAGCATATTACAAGACAGTAGAGCAGGGTGTCGTCAGCATATTACAGGACAGTAGAGCAGGGTGTCGTCAGCATATTACAGGAAAATAGAGCAGGGTGTCGTCAGAATATTACAAGACCGTAGAGCAGGGTGTCGTCAGCATATTACAGGACCGTAGAGCAGGGTGTCGTTAGCATATTACAAGACAGTAGAGCAGGGTGTCGTCAGCATATTTAAAGACCGTAGAGCAGGGTGTCGTCAGCATATTACAAGACAGTAGAGTAGGGTGTCGTCAGCATATTACAGGACAGTAGAGCAGGGTGTCGTCAGCATATTACAGGACAGTAGAGCAGGGTGTCGTCAGCATATTACAGGACAGTAGAGCAGGGCGTCGTCACCATACTACAGGACAGTAGAGCAGGGTGTCGTCAGCATATTACAGGACAGTAGAGCAGGGTGTCGTCAGCATATTACAGGACAGTAGAGCAGGGTGTCGTCAGCATATTACAGGACAGTAGAGCAGGGTGTCGTCAGCATATTACAGGACAGTAGACCAGGGTATCGTCAGCATATTACAGGACAGTAGAGCAGGGTGTCGTCAGCATATTACAAGACAGTAGAGCAGGGTGTCGTCAGCATATTACAAGACAGTAGAGCAGGGTGTCATCAGCATATTACAGGACAGTAGAGCAGGGTGTCGTCAGCATATTACAGGACAGTAGAGCAGGGTGTTGTCAGCATATTACAGGACAGTAGAGCAAGGTGTTGTCAGCATATTACAGGACAGTAGAGCAGGGTGTCGTCAGCATATTACAGGACAGTAGAGCAGGGTGTCGTCAGCATATTACAGGACAGTAGAGCAGGGTGTCTCAGCATATTACAGGACAGTAGAGCAGGGCGTCGTCAGCATATTACAGGACAGTAGAGCAGGGTGTCGTCGGCATATTAAAGTACAGTAGAGCAGGGCGTCGTCAGCATATTACAGGACAGTAAAGCAGGGTGTCGTCAGCATATTACAGGACAGTAGAGCAGGGTGTCGTCAGCATATTACAGGACCGTAGAGCAGGGTGTCGTCAGCATATTACAAGACCGTAGAGCAGGGTGTCGTCAGCGTATTGCTGTATCTGAAGGGAAGTGAATATCACGTCTCCCGACCATTTCATACTTTTGCTACTCTGAGATACAAATATGACCTGCATCGGTCGTATTCTTGAACGCTCAGCAACAAATTCTGATAAAATGTTTACTGAAGTGTTTACTGAAGCGCACTCTTAAAATAAATACTTACCTGCTGCACTCTACTGCCCTTACTTTTTAACAACTTTCAACGACAACAAATAATTTTTATTATTTTACCTCTTTTCTTCATTCACTTTATTTCATTAGGGTCCAAGCCCTTACAATGCGATGGCCCTATTTTATCTGTAGGAATTTTCCTTTTTCCGACAAAATGAGGACCCCAAAAGTCACCAAATTTTGCACGCAAGCCAGGCCTTGCGAAAAATGTCATATTTCATTGTTTGCATTAATGGGCGTGGCCTAATGGCTCAACAGCGCCCCCTAGAAAACTTTGTGCCTAAAGCCCCACAATACGGTTTGACGTACATGCACGAAAATCGCTACACACCTGTATCATGTCGCAACAAGGAAAAGTCTCTTGGTGCCATGGACGGAAGGTGACAAGAAGTCGTCCAATTTGAATTAATAGTTTAATTTTGGCGCAATTTATGCCATTTCTTCGGCCGCTTCTTCGCCCAAACCGTAACATGCACCCAGGTGTTATACATCAAAATGTCTCCATCCTGCGACGACGCACATTACTTTTCTAAGTCAAAAGCGTTACCGTAGCGACGATAGACGCCAAAATGTGCGCCCGCCCTTCATCTGATTGGTCCATATTTGATAGTTCCTATTTTCTGCCATAACTTTTGAACGGTTTTACATAAATAGGTGTGGGTTGTTTCATCGGACTCGGTTTTGAGTCATTGACTATAATTGGTGCAAATTAGCCCCGCCCCTTCTTCTGATTGGTCGAGATTTGATAGTTGCTATTTTCTGCCATAACCTTTGAATGGTTTGACATAAATAGTCGTGGGTGGTGTGATCGGACTCGGTTTTGAGTCCTTGAGTCCTTGTTGATGTAAAACACTTTGAATTACCTTGTGTTGAATTGTGCTAAACAAATAAACTTGCCTTGTCTTGCCTTGCCTTGCCTTGTCTTACATATACATATACATATATATATATATATATATATATATATATATATATATATATATATATATATATATATATATATATATATATATCATTGCTCTTTCTAAAACTTTGATTTCTTGCTAACTTAGCCGTGTAGCTCTGGAGATATTGCTGGATGACCTGTAACCTGCAGCCGTTCCCGACCCCCGGGAACCTTTGAACGTCGGGAGAGAAGCTGAATGTGGTTCCTTTAAGACTCAACAGTATTTCTGCTCACGGAGCTTCAGTCGCAGCAGAAGCTTTTATCCCTTACAGGATAAAATTAGATCAGTGTTTAGAGGCGACGGTGAGCCGCAGCAGCTGTCAGATTACATCCACAACACCAGAGCAAACACATCCCACTTCCTGTTCCCCCAAATCCAGCCTTTTATTGGCAGCAAACTCAGCTATAAGCTCCACAAATACTCCACAAATACAGAAACCTACGGTTTCACTTCAGCCACCGCCGATAAAACCTGTCCTCTGCACTTAAAGCTGACTTAATGACTCCCAGAGCAACTTAACTCATTACAGGCGGCCAGCGCTGAATGAAGCCGAGGCCCCTCAGGGGCCCCTCAGGGGGCCCCACGCCAATCAGCGGTTGACTATCAAAGGAAAAGGTCAATTACAGTTGCGTGTCCAAGGACTCTCTATCAGAGTTTGACCTTTTCCAGCTTAAAGAAGCCAAAAAACTCTCCGGAGGCTTTTCCAAATGTCACGTTTCCTGACAGGATTCATGTGGAGAATTTACTGTCGAACAAAACGACCGTCTCTGCTGGTCCCGGGACCCAAACGTGAAACCAGGACTAGTAGAAATGAAACCAGGACTAGTAGAGGTGGAACCAGGACTAGTAAACTTGAAACCAGGACTAGTAAACTTGAAACCAGGACTAGTAGAAACCAGGACTAGTAGAAACCAGGACTAGTAGAACTGAAACCAGGACTAGTAGAAATGAAACCAGGACTAGTAGAGGTGGAACCAGGACTAGTAAACTTGAAACCAGGACTAGTAAACTTGAAACCAGGACTAGTAGAAACCAGGACTAGTAGAACTGAAACCAGGACTAGTAGAAATGAAACCAGGACTAGTAGAACTGAAACCAGGACTAGTAGAAATGAAACCAGGACTAGTAGAGCTGAAACCAGGACTAGTAGAACTGAAACCAGGACTAGTAAAGATGAAACCAGGACTAGTAGAACTGAAACCAGGACTAGTAAACTTGAAACCAGGACTAGTAGAACTGAAACCAGGACTAGTAGAAATGAAACCAGGACTAGTAGAAATGAAACCAGGACTAGTAGAACTAAACCAGGACTAGTAGAGCTGAAACCAGGACTAGTAGAACTGAAACCAGGACGAGTAAACTTGAAACCAGGACTAGTGGAACTGAAACCAGGACTAGTAGAACTGAAACCAGGACTAGTAGAAACCAGGAATAGTAGAACTGAAACCAGGACTAGTAGAACTGAAACCAGGACTAGTAGAACTGAAACCAGGACTAGTAGAGCTGAAACCAGGACTAGTAACTGAAACCAGGACTAGTAGAAATTAAACCAGGACTAGTAGAACTGAAACCAGGACTAGTAGAACTGAAACCAGGACTAGTAGAACTGAAACCAGGACTAGTAATGAAACCAGGACTAGTAGAACTTGAAATTAGGACTAGTAGAACTGAAACCAGGACTAGTAGAACTGAAACCAGGACTAGTAGAACTGAAACCAGGACTAGTAGAAACCAGGACTAGTAAAACTTGAAATTAGGACTAGTAGAACTGAAACCAGGACTAGTAGAACTGAAACCAGGACTAGTAGAACTAAACCAGGATTAGTAGAGGTGGAACCAGGACTAGTAGAACTGAAACCAGGACTAGTAGAACTGAAACCAGGACTAGTAGAACTCAAACCAGGACTAGTAGAGATGAAACCAGGACTAGTAACTGAAACCAGGACTAGTAGAAATTAAACTAGGACTAGTAAACTTGAAACCAGGATTAGTAGAAATGAAACCAGGACTAGTAGACCTGAAACCAGGACTAGTAGAACTGAAACCAGGACTAGTACAACAGAAACCAGGACTAGTAGAACTGAAACCAGGACTAGTAGAAGTGGAACCAAAGAAAACCAAATAAAAGAAAACCATTCTAATGAATTGGAAACAAAAATCCAGTTTATGTATCAATCATTTTAGGAATCTTTTATCAGATCATATTAGTAGTGAGATAATGTCTGCCTCCACTGAACAACATTCGGCTGACTTGCATTCTCTCTGGTCCCCGATTATTGGCTTCATTACCTAGTGGGGGCGGGGGGTGATGATTTCGTAGCCCTTGGGGTTGGGGGTCGGCTTGGAGTGCTGGGGTGCGGGCCTCTGGTGGCCCCTGGGGGGCGGTGGGTGGGGCCGTGGGGCCCTGTCCCTGGCCGAGGGGGGCCTTGGGGGCCTATGGGGGGGGGTTGCCTCATGGCGGGGGGCTGTGGCTAGGGCATCGCCGGTTTTCCTGGGGGGGGCTGGGCCGTGGGCGTCCTGCTCCAAGGGCCCGGCCCTGCCTGGGTGGGGGTGGGGCCCGCGCTGCCCGGTACTCCCCGCCTTACGGTTTTAATAACACCGTAGACACTGCACACTCAACATTTAATAAATACATTTAACAAGGATACTTAGCATCTTGGAGGGGGAGGTCATTGTCAATATGATACCCTGACCTCCCCCTCCCTGTTTATATTGCATTAGCCACATGCACTCAACACCAAAAAAGATCTGTTCTGTTTTTCTGAATTAACGAGATGATTATCTGAGAATTCCGAGAAAAATGTTAATAAAAAAATAAATCTGTTCTGTTTTTTCTTGATTAAAGAGATAATTATCTCAGAATTCCGAGAAAAATGTTAACAAAAAAAAAATCTGCTCAGTTTTTCTGGATTAATGAGATAATTATCTCAGAATTCCAAGAAAAATGTTAATTCTTTGGTATGCTATTGCTATGCTAATTTCTTCTTCCGGCTCTCAGCGAAGGCAGACGCTTTTCTGCTCCTCTCCAACCTTATCAACCTTCCCTGCTACTGCTTTGTCTGTCTCGTCTTCAGAGTCTCTTCTTTTTCACTCCTCCAAAAACTCTACAACCCTACAACATGGAATTGATTAACTGGTCTCTCAGCACAATTGACCAATTTTTTGCGACAAGAAGCCAGGGGGTAAGGGAGCCCTCCTGCCCTTACGGGACATTCTTTTCTGGATATACAATGGATTCTTACAAAAACTGGAAGCCTTTGTTTCTCAAAATTCTGTCTGTCGAGGATGTTGAAGATGCCTTCATAATTGGAATTATGATAGCAGGATTTCTCCTGATCATCCTCCTGATAGGAGGAGGGGGATTACTTTTGTATCGACAAACGCGTAATACGTTGACAGCTGTTTTGGCTCTCTCAAAGCTGCCGGACGTGGCTGAAGGGTCAAGCAAGGCGACCAATGCACAGACTCTGACGCTGGGAGAGCAGGGCCGTAAGCTGGATGCAATTCTCGAACAGAATCGCAGGTTAGCGGCGCTGTTTGAGCTCATTGGCAAGAATGACAACACCTTGAAGAAGTTGGAAGCTCGGCTTGGCGGGAAGTGATCACAAATTCGTCTGATTGGAGTTGCCATTGATGAACCAGAGACTGAAAGGCAGACGAAAAATTACTGAGGCTGCCTGTTTTCAAAATAATTGCTGCACCTTAATACTGTGTATATACTCAGTGTGAAGATGTATTTTTTCTCCTCCCTCCCCTATCCCAGTGTTACCTTTTGGAAAACAGGTGCACAATACCATCGTTTCGCCGCCGGTGTATCCAAAGTCAAAAACGGTTTTCTAAGCTGACCTAATAAACTTGATTCTGAATCTGATTCTAATTCCAAAAAAAAATCTGCAGGTGATATAAGCAGACTAAAACACATTTAAAAGTTATTATAAGCCAAGCTAACACAGGATTCAAAGGGTGCACTGACTTTTCTCATCTGAATTTAAAAGTTTTCCGATGTTTTTGCAGCCTATGAACCTCATCTCTGAACAGGAAGGTCGTCGGTGTTCGCGGCTCCCGCATCCAGCTACTAGCTGCAATCGGAAAATCAATCAAATCAATTAGCGGTAGCTCAGGGAGGCATCGGCGTGTTCAGATACGGATCTGCTGTTGTCCATGAGCTCCGGCTGATAAACGCCATGAAATTAAATCACTCACTCGTCGCGTTTATCTGGGGAAGGAGCGGAAAATTGACATTTTAAGCTTCATCGGCTGTGGAAGTCGTGGAGATAAAGATCCCGCTGCGTCTGGAGTTCAGGTCTGATGTTGGGAAGAAGAGCAGCGAGGATCAACTGGAACATCTGGAACATCTGCAACGTGTGGAACATCTGGAACCTGTGGAACATCTGGAAACTGTGGAACGTGTGGAACGTGTGGAACATCTGGAACGTGTGGAACATGTGGAACCTGTGGAACCTGTGGAACATCTGGAACATGTGGAATGTGTGGAACGCCTGGAACATGTGGAACATGTGGAACCTGTGGAACATCTGGAACACTTGGAACGTGTGGGACATCTGGAACATGAGGGATATGTGGAACGTGAGGAACTTGTGGAACATCTGGAACACCTGGAACCTGTAGAACATGAGAAACATGTGGAACATGTGGGACATCTGGAACATGAGAAACATGTGGAACATGTGGAACATCTAGAACATCTGGAACACGTGGAACGTGTGGAACGTGTGGAACATGTGGAACACGTGGAATATCTAGAACATGTGGAACATGTGGAAACTGTGGGACATCTGGAACCTGTGGAACATCTGGAACACCTGGAACCTGTAGAACATGTGCAACATCTGGAACACCTGGAACCTGTAGAACCTGTGGAACATCTGGAACCTGTAGAACCTGTGCAACATCTGGAACATGTGGAAGATGTGGAACCTGTGAAACATCTGGAACATGTGGAACATGTGGAACATCTGGAACCTTTGGAACATCTGGAACACCTGGAACCTGAAGAACCTGTGGAACATGTGGAACATCTGGAACCTTTGGAACATCTGGAACATGAGGGACATGTTGAACGTGAGGAACTTGTGGAACACCTGGAACACCTGGAACCTGAAGAACCTGTGGAACATCTGGAACATGTGGAACATGTGTAACATGTGGAACATGTGGAACATGAGATACATGTGCAACATCTGGAACATGTGGAACATCTGGAACATGTTGAACATGAGAAAGATGTGGAACCTGTGGAACATGTGGAACATCTGGAACATGAGATACATCTGGAACCTGTGGAACGTGTGGAACGTGTGGAACACTGGTTAAACTGGATTTAAACTGGTTAAACTGGATTTAAACTGGTTAAGGTGCTTCAAGCGGCGGTTCGTCGGTTCATCTGGAACCTTTGGAACATCTGGAACATGAGGGACATGTGGAACGTGAGGAACTTGTGGAACATCTGGAACCTGTGGAACATGAGAAACATGTGGAACATCTGGAATATGTGGATGTAGCACGGCGAGTGCCACGGGGCCAGGCCGACAAGACAGAGAGGACACGGAGTTTTGTGCAGAACCCTTTTATTACAACCTACACCAGAGACACCAACACACGTGCTCCAGCACCTTCTCCCACAGCATCAGCCACCAGTCTCAGCAGCAGCTTCTCCTCTTATAAGGCTGGCAGGGTGGAGAGGCTGACGGGCCACACCTGTGTCCCATCAGCCTGAGTGGCTGCACCTCCTCCACCCTGCCACAGTGGAACATGTGCAACATCTGGAACATGTGGAACATGTGGAACATCTGGAACATGTGGAACATCTGGAACATGTTGAACATGAGAAAGATGTGGAACATGTGGAACATCTGGAACATGTGGAACATCTGGAACATGTGGAACATCTGGAACATGTGGAACATGAGAAAGATGTGGAACATGTGGAACGTGTGGAACATGAGGAACGTGTGGGACATCTGGAACATATGGAAAGTGTGGAACACTGGTTAAACTGGATTTAAACTGGTTGAACTGGATTTAAACTGGTTAAGGTCCTTCAAGCGGCGGTCTGTCGGTTCACTGCAGGATGAACGGTGTTCCTGGACCTGGGCCTGACCGTAATTCCCCCGCAGACATGTTCATCCCCACCCAGAAAAGCTGTAAACTGGTTAAACTTGTTAAGGTGCTTAAACTGGTTGAACTGGATTTAAACTGGTTAAGGTGCTTCAAGCGGCGGTTCGTCGGTTCAATCCAGGATGAACGGTGTTCCTGGACCTGGGCCCGACCGTAATTCCCCAGAAAAGCTCGCCGCTGCCTCCTCTTCAGGCCTAACGACTATTTGTCAGCTGTAATTACGCTGTCAGCCGTCGCGCCGGCGCTCCTCTCCGAACCCGGGCCGCCACCCAAACGCTCCAATCAATCCACCGTCAGCGACGTTTCCAGCTCCTGTCACAGCGACTCAGCTGCAAGGAAAATAAAAACGGTAGAATTCTGCTTTATATGCTCCAGATTTAGTCGAGGTAAGAAGCCTTATCTATATGCAAATTATAAGTTATCAACTTCAATAAGTGCTGAACGAGGAGCCTGCGAACGTTGGCTCCTTCATCCGTCAGGCTGCCGCCGCGGCGCCGGCACTTCCTTTAATGCGGAGCGTTTAATCTTGAGGGAGACGGTAGCGGTTAGCTAACAACACAACACGCCGGCCAGGATAATGAGTTCTGTTTGTGTTTGCCACTTCATCTTCTTAACAAATGATAAAAACAGCTAGTCGCCGGTGAGCGGGGGGAACTCTGTGATGACGGGGGGGAACTCTGTGATGCTAATGGAAGACGTTTCTCCGGGAGAAGAGGAAGGTTCGTCCTTGAGGGGACGGAAGTCTCAGACACAAACACAAACACACAAACACAAACACAAACTCACAAACGTCTGCAGAGGAAAATGTGACGGGAATCAGTATGAGATGACGAGTAAATCTGAAAACTATGAGCTGCTTCCTTCCTGGGGACTGGTTAAACTGGTTAAACTGGTTAAACTGGTTAAACTGGTTAAACTGGATTCAAACTGGTTGAACTGAATTTAAACTGGTTAAACTGGTTAAACTGGATTTATATGTTTAAATATGTTTATTGTTTAGCTATTTACAGCCAAATATTTCAAAAACTGTAGGGATGTATTCAGTATCCCCAGACCCCATGTTCATATTAAAACAAATTCTACAAATTATAGATATGAATATATAAATATCTTGGGTTAATAATAGATTTGAAGCTTTTCTTTAAAGACCTGCAGGTCTGGATCTGGACTCTAGTGGTCTGTAGAGGACCTGCAGGTCTGGATCTGGACCCTAGTGGTCTGTAGAGGACCTGCAGGTCTGGATCTGGACCCTAGTGGTCTGTAGAGGACCTGCAGGTCTGGATCTGGACCTGCAGGTCTGGATCTGGACCCTAGTGGTCTGTAGAGGACCTGCAGGTCTGGATCTGGACCTGCAGGTCTGGATCTGGACCCTAGTGGTCTGTAGAGGACCTGCAGGTCTGGATCTGGACCCTAGTGGTCTGTAGAGGACCTGCAGGTCTGGATCTGGACCCTAGTGGTCTGTAGAGGACCTGCAGGTCTGGATCTGGACCCTAGTGGTCTGTAGAGGACCTGCAGGTCTGGATCTGGACCTGCAGGTCTGGATCTGGACCCTAGTGGTCTGTAGAGGACCTGCAGGTCTGGATCTGGACCTGCAGGTCTGGATCTGGACCCTAGTGGTCTGTAGAGG
>NC_084596.1:3259531-3267031 GCF_033807715.1 Cololabis saira | reverse complement strand
TGGGCAGATTGACCAAAGTTTAGATGAAACATGTTTTATTTGTTTAAGTAGAAACCACAGTAAAAAATATCTTGCTTGATCTACTTTGATAAAATGAAGGCGACTTTTTCGCATGAGATTTTTATGTAGATCAAGAAAGACTAGTCTTTGTATGAACTACTTCATTTTTAGTACGTACAAAATTCATTTGCAAGTAAAGTCAACTTAATTTTGATAAATAAAGTAAACTTAACACAATTAAGTTGACTGTACTTGCAAAATGTATTATTTACATACAAAAAATGAAGTAGTTTAAATACAAAGACTAGTCTTTCTTGATCTAAATAATAATCTCATGCAAAAAGTTGACTTATTTTTTTTAACCCTTGTACTGTCTTTGGGTCAAAATGACACAATTCTTCTTTCCTTCTTTCCTCCTGCTCTCTCCTTCCTTCTCCCTTTCCTCTTTTCCTCCTTTTTTACCCTCCTTTACTCCTTTTTCTTCCTACTTCCCCTTTGTCATTTGTTCCTTTATTACCCTCTTTGCTTTTCCTTCCTTCTTTCCTTATTTTATCCATTCCTTCCTTATTCCCTCCCTTCTTTCTTTCATTTTCTCCATTCGTTCCTCCCTCCCTTCTTTCCTTTCTTTCTCCCTTCCTTCCATCTTTTCTCCCTTCTTTCCTCCCTTCCATCTTTTCTCCCTTCCTTACTCCCTTTCCTACTTCCTTCTTTCTTTTCTCCTTTCTTCCTTACTTCCTTCTTTCCTTCCTTCCATCTTTTCTCCCTTCCTTACTCCCTTTTCTACTTCCTTCCTTCTTTTCTCCTTTCTTCCTTACTTCCTTCTTTCCTTCATTCCTTCTTTTCTCCTTTCTTCCTTACTTCCTTCTTTCCTTCATTCCTTCTTTTCTCCTTTCTTCCTTACTTCCTTCTTTCCTTCATTCCTTCTTTTCTCCTTTCTTCCTTACTTCCTTCTTTCCTACTTCCTTCCTTCTTTTCTCCTTCCTTCCTTACTTCCTTCTTTCCTTCCTTCCTTCTCTCCTCCCTTCCCCCTCCCTTGACCCAAAGACAGCACAGGGTTAAGTAGATCCAGCCCAGTATTAGTATGAGTGTAAAACCCGCCCAGTTCCTGCTGTTCCATCAGTCTGACGGTTCTTATTAAGATAAACTCCAGCTCCACTAACAACCGCGACTTAAACCAGCTGTAACCACATTAGGCTTAAGCTGCTGCTGATTTGAAGCATTTATCTTCCTTATGCCATTGATTTCTGTTGTGGAAATGAGTCGCTGAAACATTTACGAGGGCCGCGCTGAAATTAGCTTCTATTAAAATGTGAACCAACATGTCTCTGGCATCTCTGAGACCTGAACAGCAGCTGATGAGGAGAAGGAGGTGTTTTACTCCTCTATCTTTCATTTCATTGTATTCTCTATTTCATTCATTAAAAGAAAAAACAAAACAGTTCAACATAATTACAACAAATCTCTTTCCTTGAATGAAAGGGAACAGAAAGAAGACTGAGCTTATTTTATCTCTCCCTTTTTCCTAAGAAATCACTTTCAATTAATGTAATAAAAAAAGACAAAAACAAATTATGCAATTTAAACAAAACACTTTCCAATAAACATAATTAAAAAAACAACAAACAAACAAAAAAAACACCAACAAAGTTATAAATTAACACCATATAGCTGTCGTCAGACACAGATAGTCGTATTCTTTTTTGATTCAAAGAAAAAAAATATGACAATGGTGCTAAAAAGAGAGAGAAAAAAAAGAAAACCCACTTAACTTAAAAATTATCATGATTTTTTTTTTCATCAAACTGGCTTTTATTCTTCTTTTAAATGTAATGTTTGATTTGCATTCTTTGGTTCTGTATCCAGATTGTTCCATAAACTGATACTTTTTACAGAAACACAACGTTCCATTCATTTGGTCCTGAATTTTGTTTTTTAAAGATCTCTGTTCCTTTTAAGTTCTACTTATTTTCACTTTCTTCAATCTTTTTCTGGCAGCATTCAGTGTTTATGCTCCTGACCTGGCAAACTCCCAGAATGCACCAGGGCTTCAGTCAGTCAAGGTAGAAAACATTTTTATTTACATTTCAGTAATCTCCCACAATGCACTGCAACCTTTGTTTCTTGCATCTGATTTAAGTCTTTTTAAGTGATGTTTGTCTTTAATTACTACTTTTTAACTCTTTTCTTCTCTGGTACTTTTAAATTTGATTTCATTTATTTATGTTATTATTTGTTTATTTTTGTTTAAACTTTAAATCCTGCTTTTTAAGTATGTTTTAATGTCTCTGTAAAGCTTTTGGAACCCCCCTGTTGTTATAATAATAATAATAATTCAAGCTGCAAGCAGCGATGAACGTTCCTCCACCCTTGTGCACGTTCAGGCTGCAGTGGAAGCTTGTATGACTTGATGTAGATTCTTTAACTGGACATTTAGAGGATGAAACCACCCACGACTCTCTATGTCAAACCATTCAAAAGTTATTGCAGAAAATCGGAAGTATCACATATCGATCAATCAGAAGAAGGGGCGGGACTAATTCAGGCCAATGAAGGTCAAGTACTCAATACCGAGTGCGATGACACCACCCACATGTCTATCACAACCCGTTGAAAAGTTATGGCAGAGAAAAGTTTTCTAGGGGGCGCTGTTGAGCCGTTAGGCCACGCCCATTAATGCAAACCATTAAATATCTAATTTTTCGCCAGGCCTGGCTTGGTGCAAAATTTGGTGACGTTTGGGAAACTATCAAATATGGACCAATCAGATGAAGGGGGGGCGCGCTTTTTGGCGTCTAACTTCTAACGCTTTTGACTGAGAAAAGTAATGCGTGTCGTCGCAGGATGGAGACGCACATTTTGATGTATAACACACCTGGGTGCACGTTACGGTTCGGGCCGTAATAACTGCCGAAGGAATGGCATAAATTGTGCCAAAATTACTCGATTAATTCAAATTGTTCAAAATGGCCAACTTCCTGTTAAGTTTCGGCCATGGCGCCAAGAGACTTTTCTTTAAGTTGTGACATGATACAGGTGTGTAGCGATTTTCATGCATGTACGTCAAACAGTATTGTGGGGCTTGAGGCACAAATTTTCTAGGGGGCGCTGTTGAGCCTTTAGGCCACGCCCATTAATGCAAACCATTAAATATCAAATTTTTCGCCAGGCCTGACTTGGTGCAAAATTTGGTGACTTTTGGGGCACGTTTAGGGGGAAAAAAGGCCCTCCTTACGTCAGAAGATAGAATTCCTACAGATACAATAGGACCTTCGCACTGTAAGTGCTCGGGCCCTAATAATAATAATGGAACAGATGAGATGTAGTTGGTCATTATGGGATGTAGCTGGTTATTATGGGATGTAGCTGGTTGTGATGTGAGCAGCAGGGAGGCAGCAGAGCAGAGATAAGAGCAGACGGCCGGAGGTTCATCCTGCCGCCGGCTGTCAGGGGACGAGCAGCAGATGAAGCTTCAGGCCTGGTGAGGCTCCGGTCCTGCCGCCTCCGGGGAACCAGATAAATCCTCCAACTCAGAGACCAGGGAGAGTCTCGGGTTCCTGGGACCAGATAAATCCTCCAACTCAGAGACCAGGGAGAGTCTTGGGCTCCTGGGACCAGAAAAAAAGCAGCTCCGAGGGAGAGAGTCAGGTTCCTGGGACGGTGGTGGTGGAGGCAGCAGATGGAGGACCAGGAGGACGCTTCCTCCCAGACAAGGTGAGAGGAAGCCGGAGTCACTTCCTGCACACGGAGGGTGGTGGTGGTGGGGGGGAGGGGGGGAATAAAATAACATGAATGAATTTAAAAATCATGTTTACCAAAATTTAATATTATTATTTACTGATCATCATCATCATTGATGAACGGATCAGGTGACTGACTTTTAGAAAAACATTTGTCAGGTTGTTGTTCAGGTGTGTAAACACGATGTCAACACTCACCCTGCGTTCACACTGAAAGCATCACGGGCGTCATAGGCGTCTGGCTGACATTCATTTTCTATGAAAACGGGCGTCGAGAGGCGGCGGGAGCGTCGGACCGGCGGGAGTGGCGGGGGCGTCTCGTCAATTTGAAGTTGAAAAATCTGAACTTTATGCAAATGAGCAGCGGCCACGCCGAGGCGTCGTCCAATCACAGACCAGGATTCCCGAAGCAAGAAGCCTCAATGCAGATTGTACTTTCATGTAGACACAAACATACACTCATTCCCATGCACACATGAGCAGAGCTGTAACTAACAAACTTATTTTATCAGGAATTAATATATTTCATCCAGCAAAATGACATTTTTGCTGATTTGACTGCTGTTTTTACCTTAACTGCTCACGTGAAACACATATCTGATGGGTGAGGAGCTGGATGGTCCCAACGATTCTATTTCACCGACATGATCCACTGGGCGGTGCCTCTCACCCTTCTTCTCCTCTCCTCTTCCCTTCCTCTCTTCTCCATTTCCATTTTTATTCATCATAAGTATCTCATAGACATCATTTTTGTCCATCGCTCCTGTAGTTTTTTGTGCTGGCCCCCCTTTTCTTTTTTCTCATGGTGCAGCATCCTCTGTCGGTGGTGAAGAGCATCTCTGAATGCACAACACCGGAACCTGCAGCGTGGGAGTGAGAGGGTCAGGGTAACGGCCCGGGCAGGCGGGGGAGAGGTTCCTCCCTCAAGACTCCTCTCCCTGGCCCTGCCCCTTCTCAACATTTCCCCGACCCTGCACCCCAACCTGGGACTTGCTGATTGGGCCGGAGCTTCGGGAGCTGCGTGCTGGCCTGTAGTCCCCACCCCCGGTCATCCCGTTGCTGCTTCCACCTGCCTGCTGTGCTGCTGACGTCCCCGACTCCCCAGTCTGGCCCTCGGCAGGAGGGTCCCCCCTTATGATCCAGGTCCTGGTCCAGGTTTCTTCCCTCCTAAAGGGGAGTTTTTCTTGCCACTGTTTGGCTTAAGGCTTTTCTCCCACTAGAGGAGTTTTTACCTGCCATTGTTTATGTAATAATTGCTCGGGGGTTTATGTTCTGGGTCTCTTGAAAGCGTCTGGAGACAACTTTTGTTTTATTAGACGCTATATAAATAAAATTGAATTGAATCGAAGACGTCTCTCTGGAAACGTCCAGCTGAGCTTCTCCGCAGGAACCGTCTCCGGAGGAACCGTCTCCGGAGGAACGTCGGACTGAAGGATCCGGACAGCTGACCTCTGCAGTGTCTTCTGGCCTTCCTGCAAGACGTCATCGGCCTGTGAGGGGGCGGCCGAGGAGTTCTGGTCCGCTGGACCCCGACCCCTGACCTATGACCCCTGACCTATGACCCCTGACCCCCGACCTATGACCCCTGACCCCTGACCCCCGACCCCTGACCTATGACCCCTGACCCCGGCCCGGCTGGTGGACCTCGTTCTGACGTCTGGTTTATGTCCTTGTCCTTACAGCAAATTAAATAATGAAGATGTTATTTCCATTCACTCGCTCAGAAGTCCAGGTGTTAACCAGGTCTCTCCCAGACCACGGCCACAATTAACACGTTTATCTTATAAGATGTATGTACCATATTTTTTGCACTATAAGCTTCACTTAAAATCCTTACTTTTCTCAGAAATGGCCGACTGGCCCAGATAAGAGCTTCTGACGGATGAACGGAGGTTAGAGTTATTTATCCTGAAACGATCTTCCTCCTCGGCTTCTGCGGCGTCTTCAGCTGCTTCTTTGATCGGTGGGGGTTTCAGAGCATCGTTACTGATTCTGCTTCAGGGAAACAACTCTGGTGCCTAAAAAAGCTTCGTAAGATGAATCATGATCATTTTCAGCTGTTGGGAAGAAGATGCTGCAACTCTGCGCTTTTCATGAAGCGGAACTGAAAGAGATGCTGGTGCTGGAGGAGCTGAGCTAACGAGGAAACGAGTCGAGGAAACGAGGTCGAGGAAACGAGTCGAGGAAACGAGTCGAGGAAACGAGTCGAGGAAACGAGTCGAGGAAACGAGTCGAGGAAACGAGTCGAGGAAACGAGTGGAGCATCCTCCGAGTCAGCAGCGTTCGCGTTTGTGTTGGAATGTGTAAAGTGTAAAGTAAAATAACTAACTGAACCCAAAACACAACCGAAGCAACATCCTGCTGCCTGGGAGGGGAGAGAGAGAGAGAGAGAGAGAGAGAGAGAGAGAGAGAGAGAGAGAGAGAGAGAGAGAGAGAGAGAGAGAGAGAGAGAGAGAGAGAGAGAGAGAGATTATCATCATTAGCTTTAGCATCCAAAGCTAGCATCATATCATTAGCTTTAGCATCATAACGCTAGTATCGTCAAAGATCCTCTATACACAAGATAGCGCATTGCCGTTACTGGCAATGGTATAGAATGGTATACACTTCCGGTCTCCTAAGTGGGCGTGGTCGCCCCTCTGACCTCACTTCCGGTCTCCTAAGTGGGCGTGGCCGCCCCTCTGACCTCACTTCCTGTCTCCTAAGTGGGCGTGGCCGCCCCTCTCCCCACATCGTTTTGGAACATACAACACTAGATACAGTACAACTTTCTTCAAAGATACTTAAATAATAAAAATAACAGTATTATTAAGCAAAGAAGTTTTATTTTAGTTTAAAAACTTCATTTTATCCGTTGGGAAAACGATGACAGTCAAATCTCGCGAGAGTGTGTTTGCTCAGACAGAGACACAGAGACAGGTCTCAAACAAAGTTCATTTTCTCCTAATCTGTCGGTCTGAAAATTGCCATTTTGGTGTCAGAATGTTCAGAAGGTTTGTGGCTTTTGAAAAATGGGTCCCATATTTACTTAGGTTACTATGGGGCGAAGGAATTGGTAATAATCTGTGCTCACGTTCACTTTTCCACTAGGACTCAATAGACTCAGGACCTACTTCCGGTCTCCTAAAGGGGCGTGGCAGTCACGTGACACAGATACAAGAACTCGAACCTTAGTGGGCTGTCTCGGTTTATAGAACGTCTCTGGTATCGTATCCTTAGCTTTAGCATCCTAAAGCTACCATTATATCATTAGCTTTAGCATCCTAAAGCTAGCATCATATCATTAGCTTTAGCATCCTAAAGCTAACATTATATGCCAATAACTTTCGCATAGTAAAAAGCTAGCATCATATCATTAGCGTTAGCATTCTAAAGCTAGTATTATATCATTAGCTCAAGCATCCTAAAGCTACCATTATATCATTAGCTTTAACATCCTAAAGCTAGCATTATATGCCAATAACTTTCGCATAGTAAAAAGCTAGCATCATATCATTAGCGTTAGCATCCTAAAGCTAGTATTATTTCATTAGCTTTAGCATTCTAAAGCTACCATTATATCATTAGCTTTAACATCCTAAAGCTAGCATTATATGCCAATAACTTTCGCATAGTAAAAAGCTAGCATCATATCATTAGCGTTAGCATCCTAAAGCTACCATTATATCATTAGCTTTAACATCCTAAAGCTAGCATTATATGCCAATAACTTTTGCATAATAAAAAGCTAGTATTATATCATTAGCTTTAGCATCCTAGAGCT
>NC_084596.1:2882031-2944531 GCF_033807715.1 Cololabis saira | reverse complement strand
GGCCTCGTGGGAGGCTAATGTGAGCACGTTAGCGTCGCTGCAGGCCTGATTATTTCTGCTGCAGCGCAGCAGACCCTCCCTGTAGCTGCTGCTGCACAAACCCGGAAGACTCTCTAGCGTTTCATCAGCGTCCAAAGCTGCTGGAGTCAGAGTTAGTCTGTTAGTCTTTTACAGTCAGTTATGATCTTTTAGGCTGTATTATAAGAGGGAATGTGCATGACATCACAGCGGGTTTCGCCCACTGAGTGGCAGAAAGACTTTCTGCCAGAAATTCGTGATACATTTTTTAGTCCATACCGCCCATCCCTGATGCTCACCTGAGGTCGTCCAGGTCGTCCAGGTCGTAGTACAGGATTGCTCACCTGAGGTCGTCCAGGTCGTCCAGGTCGTAGTACAGGATTGCTCACCTGAGGTCGTCCAGGTCGTCCAGGTCGTAGTACAGGATTGCTCACCTGAGGTCGTCCAGGTCGTAGTACAGGATTTCCCTGATGCTCACCTGAGGTCGTCCAGGTCGTCCAGGTCGTAGTACAGGATTGCTCACCTGAGGTCGTCCAGGTCGTAGTACAGGATTTCCCTGATGCTCACCTGAGGTCGTCCAGGTCGTCCAGGTCGTAGTACAGGATTTCTCACCTGAGGTCGTCCAGGTCGTCCAGGTCGTAGTACAGGTGTCGGCCGGTGTCTCGGATGCAGATGGCCATGTTGGGCGACTGCAGCATCTTCATGGTGAGCTGATGGGGGAAGGCGAGGACGAACAGAGCCCTGACGGAATCCAGACTGCTGATTTCAGGAGGCATCTGGACCTGCATGGTCTCCTCTCCGTACTGCAGGTAGAGCACTCCTGAGATCACGAGAGGAAACAGAGTTAGAGTTAGAAACACAACCCTCACACGCTGAAGCATCATCACACCTGAGATCACGAGAGGAAACAGAGTTAGAGTTAGAAAACACAACCCTCACACGCTGAAGCATCATCACACCTGAGATCACGAGAGGAAACAGAGTTAGAGTTAGAAACACAACCCTCACACACAGAACCCAGAACAGGTCAGTAACATCATCATCTCACCTGAGATCACACACGCTCTTAAAGTGTTAACCAGTTCAAAAACAAATATTAAAAACATGATTTTTACAAGGTGCAAAGAGGAAGGGGTTTAGCGGCCATTAGGGACCATTAGGGGCCTTCAGGGGCCTTTAGGGACAACTAGGGACCATTAGGGACCATTAGGGGCAATTAGGGACAATTAGGGACCATTATGGACCTTCAGGGGACTTTAGGGGACTTTAGGGACCATTAGGGTCCAACACTCCCCCCAGCTCTTCTGGACGGAGTCTGAGGTCTCAGATTTGGAGGTGCTGGTTCTCATCCCAGCCGCTTCGCACTCGGCTGCAAACCGCCCCAGATGTTTTTTAATTCGGAATTAATTATTCCAAATTAAATAATTCCGAATTAAACTGTTTTCCTCTGCGTTTACATGGAAATAGTACCGGTAATTCCTAATTGAGGTTTACATGGAAAACACGTTTGATGGTCTTTCTCCAATTCCTCTCCAGGTCTGGGGGTTGGGAAGGTTCTGATTGGATAGGGGGGGGACCGGAAGTTAAACTATCCATCCATCCATCCATCCATTGTCCACCGCATTATCCGAGTCCGGGTCGCGGGGGCAGCAGTCGGAGCAGGGATCCCCAGACTTCCCTCTCCCCGGACACCTCCTCCAGCTCTTCCGGGGGGACTCCAAGGCGTTCCCAGGCCAGCCGAGCGACGTAGTCACTCCAGCGTGTCCTGGGTCTTCCCCGGGGTCTCCTCCCGGTGGGACATGCCCGGAACACCTCACGAGGGAGGCGTCCAGGGGGCATCCTATACAGATGCCCGAGCCACCTCAGCTGGCTCCTCTCGATGTGGAGGAGCAGCGGCTCTACTCCGAGCTCCTCCCGGGTGACAGAGCTCCTCACCCTTTCTCTAAGGGAGCGCCCAGCCACCCTGCGGAGGAAACTCATCTCGGCCGCTTGTATCCGGGATCCCGTTCTTTCGGTCATGACCCAGAGTTCATGACCATAGGTGAGGGTGGGAACGTAGATCGACCGGTAAACTGAGAGCTTTGCCTTTCGGCTCAGCTCCTTCTTCACCACGACGGACCGATACAATGACCGCATTACTGCGGCCGCCGCACCGATCCGCCTGTCGATCTCGCGCTCCGTTCTCCCCTCACTCGTGAACAAGACCCCAAGATACTTGAACTCCTCCACCTGAGGCAGGAACTCTCCCCCGACCTGGAGGGTGCAAGCCACCTTTTTCCGGTCGAGAACCATGGCCTCAGACTTAGAGGTGCTGATTCTCATCCCAGCTGCTTCACACTCGGCTGCAAACCGCCCCAGTGCATGCTGAAGGTCCTGGCTCGAGGGAGCCAACAAGACCACATCATCTGCAAAAAGCAGAGATGAAATCAAGTGGCTCCCGAACCGTACCCCCTCCGGCCCCTGGCTGCGCCTAGAAATTCTGTCCATAAAAATAATGAACAGAACCGGTGACAAAGGGCAGCCCTGCCGGAGTCCAACACGCACCGGGAACAGGTCTGACTTACTGCCGGCAATGCGAACCAAGCTCCTGCTCCGGTCATACAGGGACCGTACAGCCCTCAGCAGAGGGCCTCCGACCCCATACTCTCGGAGCACCCCCCACAGGAAAACAGGGGAAGTTAAACTACCGGAAGAAAAACAAACTTAGCCACTACAACTTTGAAAAGATCCCAATTTTGATGTTTCCTGTTTTCCATCTGTTCTTTTAATGATTTCTATTTCTTAAATAAATGGTCTCTGCTCTTGACCAGCGTTTACTGCTGCTGCATCTTGAAACTTTGTTTGGAAAATCAGCCCAGTGGAATATAAGATCATGGAGACAGACGGGGGAGGGAACGAGCAGAAAGAAAGACCGGAATTAATTCAAAGAGGAATGAGTGGATACATGGTCGCTGAATTATTCTATTCAGATTTAAAATCGGAATAAACCAGCCACTTCGGAATTGAGTTTAATTCGGAATGGCCATTTTCATTCGGAATGTAGGTGTTTACATGGTAATTTTGACTCGTATTAAATCGCATTTATTTTAATTCTGAATTAAAGAGGAATTAAAGTTCCCATGAAAACGCACTGAATGTGATGTCATCAATGGTACATGTGTGCATGTGTTTGCTTACCCAGCATCCTCTGGGTGTGACAGTGGGACTGGGCCCCTGGGAGACTGGCCCTGGCCCTGCAGCCCCTCAGGAAGGGCTGGAGCTGCAGATCTCCATCACACATGGTCTCCAGGTCCAGGTCTTCCTCAGAGCCCAGCAGCCCTGGACAGGGCTGGTTCTCGGACGACTGAACACACTTTACCTGGAAACAACAAACACCAACATCACATGACAGGAAGCAGATGGAAGCTTCTTCAACATCTAAACCAACACATGTAGGACACACATTCTATTTACTTGAGTAGGTTTTGGGAAATGTTGTACTTTTAGGAGTAGTTTTGAATCACTATACTTTTTACTTTTACTTGAGTAGATTTGTGAAGGAGAAACTGTTCCTCTTACTCCGCTACATTAGGCTACGTTGAGCTGTTACTTTTCTTTTATCCCTTTTATCCCTTTTATCCGCGTACGCGTCAATCTCATGACATCACTGGGTGATTCTTTGGGAGAAATGTTAGTTTTTGCATGTTTTGTCACATTTACACAGACTCAAACACACACAGAGTTTCTATGAGTTCATGTTTGTTCTAGTTCTGCCTGGTTAAAAAAGAAAAGTACAAAGGCTGGAAATTTTGTGCTACTTGTGCTTAATTTATTTTTCTATTCTGTTACTATTTTATTTATTTTATTATTTATTAAAGTACTTGAATTTACTTTAAGATTATTTTAATTTAAGCCTATTTTTTTATTTTTTATTAATTTTAATTTATTTTATTGATTTAATTTGCCTGAAGATGATTATTTTGTACTTTTGTCTGTTTGAATGGTTGTGTTAAAAAAATAAATCAGACGTTACTCAACAGTTATTCAGTACTTGAGTAGTTTTTTCACCAAGTACTTTTTTACTTTTACTCAAGTAATTATTTGGATGAATACTTTTTACTTCTAGTTGAGTCATATTATTCTGAAGTAACAGTACTTTTACTTGAGTACAATTTTTGGCTACTCTACCACCTCTGACTATCTATCACAACACAAGTTGTCCCTAAGCACTTTTCAGAGACCAGAGCATGACGCCCGATCAATTATTACATAATCAATAACTGGCTAAAACTCCCCTTTAGGGGGGAAGAAACCTGGACCAGGACCTGGATCATAAGGGGGTAGAAACCTGGACCAGGACCTGGATCATAAGGGGGGAGAAACCTGGACCAGGACCTGGATCATAAGGGGGGATTTATTTGAAATGAAACCAAACCAAAGTGCTGCTGAGCCGGATTAACAACAGAAACAAGAGTTTAAACGTGACGAAAATCCAAAATCTGCCAGATAGAGGGAGGAACGGTACAGTTAATTATTTATTAATGAGAATTAAAAGCTAATTTAAGATTATTGTTGTCAACAGCCATATGAATGTTAAAGTCACCCACTATGAAGAATTTATCTGTACTGATCAATAAACCAGAAATAGATAAGCACCAGCAGGGGGCCGGTACACTACCACTAACACAACTGGTACCAGCAGGGGGCCGGTACAGTACCACTAACAGAACTGGTACCAGCAGGGGGCCGGTACACTACCACTAACAGAACTGATACCAGCAGGGGGCCGGTACACTACCACTAACAGAACTGGTATCAGCAGGGGGCCGGCACACTACCACTAACAGAACTGATACCAGCAGGGGGCCGATACACTACCACTAACAGAACTGGTACCAGCAGGGGGGCCGGTACACTACCACTAACAGAACTGGTATCAGCAGGGGGCCGGTACACTACCACTAACACAACTGGTACCAGCAGGGGGCCGGTACACTACCACTAACACAACTGGTACCAGCAGGGGGCCGGTACACTACCACTAACACAACTGGTACCAGCAGGGGGCCGGTACACTACCACTAACACAACTGGTACCAGCAGGGGGCCGGTACACTACCACTAACACAACTGGTACCAGCAGGGGGCCGGTACACAACCACTAACATAACTGGTACCAACAGGGGGCTGGTTCACCACCACTAACAGAACTGGTACCAGCAGGGGGCCGGTACACTACAACTAACATAACTGGTACCAGCAGGGGGCCGGTACACAACCACTAACAGAACTGGTACCAGCAGGGGGCCGGTACACTACCACTAACACAACTGGTACCAGCAGGGGGCCGGTACACTACCACTAACAGAACTGGTACCAGCAGGGGGCCGGTACACTACCACCAACAGAACTGGCACCAGGAGGCCTGTAGTCATTGAGAAATGTTATATGTAAACCTCCATGCTTAATTAAACATGGAGGTTTAAACTAACTCACTAACAAATATACACTCTCTCTCACACACACACACGTATACACACTCTCACACACACACACACACACACACACGTATACACACTCACACTCAAACACACACACACACGTACACACACACACACACACTCAAACACACACACGTACACACACACACACACACACACACACACACACACACACACACACACACACACACACACACACAACAAGACTCACATTTGAACTTTCTGGATTAAAACAGACCTTTCACAGTTAAATACCTGTTTTTTACTGCGACTAGCAGCTTTCCTGAACAGATTTTAGTACTTCTGTTATTTAGCAGACGCCCTTTCCCCAAAACGTTTCCTTTAAATATGTAACTTGTGACTTAAATAAGCAGAAAGTGTTTGTTTGGTTCAGTCAGGTGTGTAAATACGGAGCCCTGAAGGTGGCTGTGAAGGAACTGACATGGAGTCACTAATACCGGTTTACCTGCTGCCTGACATGGATAGGCAGCAGCGACGCAGGTGCAGGTGAGGCCAGTTACAGGTGAGGCCAGGTACAGGTGTGTTCATGGTGCTTACCTGCAGGGGGGGGTCAGCTCTGAGGAGGGTGGCTCAAATCCAGGGCTGCAATCCTGCTTCAGTGTCCACTCGAGACTCTGGACATGTTTGTGTCAGAAGCCAGTTTGCTTGCCTGAACGAGGCCCCGCCCCCTCCCTCAGGTGGTGTGACAGGCCCCGCCCACTCTGTCACCTTCAGCTCCAGAGCTGCCAGTCAATCCAGCTTTACCAGTCTGACGGGACGAAGCTTTACTGCAGCGAGTTGGGACGCATCCTGTCACCCGTCCACAAAGACACTGGAACCCCGCAGCAGCCCCCCCCCCCCCCCCCCCCCCCCCAGCCCTCAGGATACGCCCCCCCCAGCACCTGGAGAAGTGGCAGACCTCAGGAACAACATGGATGGATTTATGGATGGATGGTTTCAGTCCTGCACAGATTCAGTTTGTCTTGTTGTTCAGAAACTCTGTTGGAAGCAACAGTTCCTTACTGGTGCCATTCATACGTTGTATTTTGTCTTGAATATTCAGCAGACTAACCATAGAGGCCTCTGCCCAGCCATGGGTTAGGGTTAGGGTTAGGTTAGGGTTAGGTTAGGTAAGGGTTTAGCTTTAGGTTAGGTTAGGGTTAGGGTTAGGTTATGGTTAGCTTCAGATTAGGTTAGGTTAGGGTTGGGTTAGGGTTAGGGTTAGGTAAGGGTTTAGCTTTAGGTTAGGTTAGGTTAGGTTAGGGTTAGGTTATGGTTAGTTTTAGATTAGGTTAGGTTAGGTTAGGGTTAGGGTTAGGGTTAGCTTTAGATTAGGTTAGATTAGGTTAGGGTTAGTTTTAGATTAGGTTAGGTTAGGGTTATTCTAGGTTAGGGGTAGTTTTAGATTACATTAGGTTAGGGTTAGGTTAGGTTAGGTTAGGTTAGGGTTAGGGTTAGGTTATGGTTAGTTTTAGATTAGGTTAGATTAGGTTAGGGTTAGTTTTAGATTAGGTTAGGTTAGGGTTAGGTTAGGTTATGTTAGGTTATGTTATGTTAGGTTAGGTTAGGTTTAGGGTTAGGTTAAGGTTAGATACTCCATCACTCCCAACCGGGGTAGAACATTTCTGACTGAGAATCATGATCTCAGTTTGTCTCGGTTCACTTTAAATCATAATTCAGTGTGGTAAAACTCCACGTTGTTATTATTAGGGCCTGAGCACTTACAGTGCGAAAGCGCTATTGTATCTGTAGGAATTTTTTCTTTCTTTCTTTCTTTCTTCTTTCTTTATTCTTTCTTTTGACGAAAGGGTTTTTTTTTCCCTAAACGTGCCCCAAAAGTCACCAAATTTTGCACGCAAGCCAGGTCTGGCAAAAAAATTGATATTTAATGGTTTGCATTAATGGGTGTGTAAAAATGGCTCAACAGCGCCCCCTAGAAAACTTTGTGCCTCAAGCCCCACAATATGGTTTGACGTACATGCACGAAAATCGGTACACACCTGCATCATGGCACAACATAAAGAAAAGTCTCTACGTGCCATGGCCGAAACTGAACAGGAAGTCGGCCGTTTTTAATTAATCGTGTAATTTTGGCAAAATTTATGCCATTTCTTCAGCCGCTTCAGAGCCCGAACCGTAACGTGCACCCAGGTGTGTTATACATCAAAATGTGTGTCTCCATCCTGCGACAACGCGCATTACTTTTATCAGTTAAAAGTGTTACCGTGGCGACGCTAGACTCCAAAAAACGCGCCCACCCTTCATCTGGTTGGTTCAGACAGAAAAAACTTTGTGCCTCAAGCCCCACAATACGGTTTGACGTACATGTACGAAAATCACTACACACCTGTATCATGTCACAACTTAAAGAAAAATCTCTTGGCGCCATGGCCGAAACCGAACAGGAAGTCGGCCATTTTGAACAATTTGAATTAATTGCGTAATTTTGGCGCAATTTATGCCATTCTTTTGGCAGTTAATACGGCCCGAATCGTAACGTGCACCCAGGTGTGTTATACATCAAAATGTGCGTCTCCATCCTGCAACGACACGCATTACTTTTCTAAGTCAAAAGCGTTACCGTGGCGACGCTAGATGCCAAAAAGGCCACCCTCCCATCATCTGATTGGTCCATATTTGATAGTTCTCCAAAAGTCACCAAATTTTGCATGCAAGCCAGACCTGGTGATAAATTTGATATTTCATGGTTTGCATTAATGGGCGTGGCCTAACGGCTCAACAGCGCCCCCTAGAATACTTTGAACGGGTTGTGATAGACATGTGGGTGGTGTCATCGGACTCGGTATTGAGTCCTTGACCTTCATTGGCCTGAATTAGCCCCGCCCCTTCTTCTGATTGGTTGATATGTGATACTTCTGATTTTCTGCAATAACTTTTGAATGGTTTGACATAAAGACTCGTGGGTGGTGTCATCCGCTAAATGTCCAGACCTGAAGAATCTACATGCAAGTCATACAAGCTTCCACTGCAGCCTGAACGTGCACAAGGGTGGAGGACCGTTCATCGCTGCTTGCAGCTTTAATTTATATTGTTTTTACAAATATATGTCTTTTTTTTTAACACCGCTCACTTCATGTATCACCTTATCCTTCAAGAGCTGCATGTTTGGTGAAGGAACGCGATTGAAAACCACCAATCTAAGGCTGGTGATACAGGTGAGCAGGGCAGCAGCCCAGTCCAGGTGCATGCTGGGTACCGCAGGTGTGTCTCACCTGGTTCTTCATGAGCTGAGATCCCGACAGCAAGCTGGTATGATGGGGGCTTTGTTCCCTCAGGTGTTCCAGGACCGCCTGCTTCTTCCTCACCACATCACACTGCTGCAGGATCAGCTTCTCCAGGTTCTCCTCGTCATCCCTGCCGGCGCCAGACGAACATGGAGCCGGACCACCACCAACGCCAGACGAACATGGAGCCGGACCACCACCAACGCCAGACGAACATGGAGCCGGACCACCACCAACGCCAGACGAACATGGAGCCGGACTACCACCAAAGGAGGAGTCAGAGTTACCCTGAAGACCGAGGTTGGAGATCTGCTTCTTCAGCTGGGGGTCTGATCTGAGGTCCTCTGGAGCCGAGGCAGAGGAGGAAGATTCTGAGATAATTCCTTCATCTGTGGGGATGGGAGGAAGGAGAAATGAGGCCAAACAGATACATGAAAAAGGCGTATCTACAGTGAACGAGGACAGAAACAACACCTTTGGATAGGACGACAAAGGACTCGTCAAATTCAGCTAACAGGACACATCTGAGCCTGATCCGGGTTACTTGTGGCACAGATTTGATTTGATTTGAAGATTTTATTTCGAACATATATATATACTGGTTCGAGTCACGAATTACCTTCTTATGGCCTCAGATAAGGGATTAGTATCCATACTGGTTCTACTGGACCTCAGTGCTGCTTTTGACACTGTAGATTATGGCATTTTACTGCACAGGTTAGAGCATGTTGTTAGGATTAAAGGGACAGCTCTATGTTGGTTTAAATCATATCTATCTGACAGGTTCCAGTTTGTTCATGTACATGAGGTTTCTTCAGAACAGTCAAGGGTCTGTTATGGTGTTCCACAGGGTTCAGTGCTAGGGCCAATCTTGTTCAGTCTATACATGCAGCCGTTGGGAAGTATAATCCAGAATCACGGCATACACTTTCATTGTTATGCTGATGATACGCAGCTCTATTTGTCTATGAAGCCGGATGAAACAGAACCGTTAGTTAAACTTCAGGCATGTCTTAGGGACATCAAGGACTGGATGTCCAGAAATTTCCTGCTTCTAAATTCAGATAAAACAGAGGTTATCATTCTTGGTCCAGAGCATCTTAGGAAGGGACTAGATGGTGTTGCAATGGCTTCCAGTGCAACTGTGAGAAACCTTGGTGTTGTTTTCGATCAGGATTTGTCGTTTAAACCATATGTCAATCAGGTTTGTAAAATAGCATTTTTCCATCTCCGTAATATTGCAAAAATTAGGAAAATCCTCTCGCAGAGTGATGCAGAAAAACTAGTTCATGCGTTTGTATCTTCTAGACTGGATTACTGTAATGTGTTGTTAGCAGGATGTCCAAGTAATTTGCTGAATAGGCTCCAGCTGATCCAAAATGCAGCAGCACGAGTGCTGACAGGAATCAGCAGGAGAAACCACGTCTCTCCAGTGTTAGCGTCGCTCCATTGGCTACCTGTAAAATTCATAATCCAATTTAAAATTTTATTACTTGCATATAAAGCCCCAAACGTCTTAGCTCCGCAGTATTTACAAGATTTGATAGTGCCTTATGTTCCTGGCAGAGCTCTCCGCTCCCAGGGTGCAGGTTTACTCGTAGTTCCTAGAGTATCTAAATGTAGATTTGGAGGGCGGGCGTTCTGCTATCAGGCACCATTACTTTGGAACCAACTTCCAATCTGGGTTAAGGAGGCTGACACCACCTCCACCTTTAAAACTAAACTTAAAACATTTCTGTTTAGTAAAGCCTATAGTTAGTGTTTAGTAAACCTCTAGCTGGTGTTGGTAAATCTCTAGGTAGTGTAAACTCTAGTGTGTTAGAGTCAGTAGTCATAGTTGCAGCTATAGAACAAGACTATAATAGTTAGTCTCAAATATAGCTTGGTGGTAGATATGCTGCTATAGGCTTATGCTGCAGGGGGGACCGACATGATCCACTGGGCGGTGCCTCTTACCCTTCTTCTCCTCTCCTTTTCCCTTCCTCTCTTCTCCATTTCCATTTTTATTCATTATAAATATCTCATAGCTATCATTTTTGTCCATCGCTCCTGTAGTTTCTCTTGCCGGCCCCCCTTTTTTCTCTTTTGTGCATGTTTGCAGGCTGGAGCCTCGGGAGCTGCGTTCTGGCCTGCGGTCCCGGTTCCCCCTCCCATCCCCGGTCATCCCGTTGCTGCTTCCACCTGCCTACGTGGTTCTTGGTAACTGTACCAAATATTAATGTCCATGGACCACTGGTTCTTGGTAACTGTACCAAATATTAATGTCCATGGACCACTGGTTCTTGGTAACTGTACCAAATATTAATGTCCATGGACCACTGGTTCTTGGTAACTGTACCAAATATTAATGTCCATGGACCACTGGTTCGTGGTAACTGTACCAAATATTAATGTCCATGGTCCACTGTTTCCTGGTAACTCTACCAAAGATTAATGTCCATGGACCACTGGTTCCTGGTAACTGTACCAAATATTAATGTCCATGGACCACTGGTTCTTGGGGTAACTGTACCAAATATTAATGTCCATGGACCACTGGTTCTTGGTAATTGTACCAAATATTAATGTCCATGGACCACTGGTTCTTGGTAACTGTACCAAATATTAATGTCCATGGACCACTGGTTCTTGGTAACTGTACCAAATATTAATGTCCATGGACCACTGGTTCTTGGTAACTGTACCAAATATTAATGTCAATGGGCCACTGGTTCTTGGGGTAACTGTACCAAATATTAATGTCCATGGACCACTGGTTCTTGGGGTAACTGTACCAAATATTAATGTCCATGGACCACTGGTTCTTGGGGTAACTGTACCAAATATTAATGTCAATGGGCTACTGGTTCTTGGTAACTGTACCAAATATTAATGTCCATGGACCACTGGTTCTTGGTAACTGTACCAAATATTAATGTCCATGGACCACTGGTTCTTGGTAACTGTACCAAATATTAATGTCCATGGACCACTGGTTCTTGGGGTAACTGTACGGGTCACTGTCAAGTCCAACTGCCTTTAATTTAAGCCCAGAATCAGCTGTTATTGCGTCTTCTTCATTAGTTGCCGACATTTTTTCCCTCAGTGTGAGTAAGGGGGCGTGGTCCAGTGGGGAAGTGACGTCAATGCAAACCCTCTATAATGTACAGGGACAGGTGACGGATGGTCAAGAGGAAATCCCCCCATCCATTTCAACCCTCAATCTGTCCCTCCATACATCCACCCATCCCTCCATCCCTCCATCCCTCCATCCCTCCCTCCCTCCCTCCCTCCATCCCTCCATCCCTCCCTCCATCCCTCCCTCCCTCCCTCCCTCCCTCCATCCATCCCTCCATCCCTCCATCCTCTCATCCAGATTAGCGTGAGGGGGTTAACGGGTTCAGTCCTTCCTCTCTCCTCTCAGTCTGACGAATAAAAAAGTGGATTCCTTCACTTGATTTTGGAGCAAAGTGGCTGAACTCCTCGGTTGTTATTTACAGAATATTACCCAGCATGCCCTGATCCTGTCAGCTGATATAAATCCGTGCAGATGTGTTTGTCGTGACTCATTGAGCCTTCAGCAGATTATCAGAGTATCTGAGGACATTTCCATGATTCTTCATAATGAGGCTTCATCACTGAGTCATGCAGAGATGCAGAGTTCCTGCACGAGTTCCTGCATGAGTTCCTGCATGAGTTCCTGCATGAGTTCCTGCATGAGTTCCTGCATGAGTTCCTGTATGAGTTCCTGCATGAGTTCCTGCATGAGTTCCTGCATGAGTTCCTGCATGAAGGGACGGACGAGGACGACGTGTTTCTGAGATACGAGGAGCAGCTAACGCCTGAGAAAATGACAGTCAGGTGAATGTCACTGAGTTTAATGAGTTTTGTGCTCAATGTAATGTAACAGCTAAGCAATTAACCAAAACAAGTCCAAAGTGAGAATAGCTTTGAAAAAGAGTGATGTTAAAAAGCTGTAGACATTTAGTGTGTGTGTGTGTGTGCGTGCGTTGCGTGCGTGCGTGCGTGCGTGCGTGCGTGCGTGCGTGCGTGCGTGCGTGCGTGCGTGCGTGCGTGCGTGCGTGCGTGCGTGCGTGCGTGTGTGTGTTTGTGTGTGTGTGTAAATAATATAATGAATGTAAATAAATAAATTAAGAATATTAATTTGAAAAATAAGTATCATATAGAGTGATATAATATAAAGTAATATATGTAAAACTATAATAGCATATAATAATATAATATCCTAATATACCATAATCATTTTTATAATATTATAACATATAACAAAATGATATCACCATACTATAAAATTTAACAATATAATAATACTATAATATAACATCCCACATGATCTCATAACATAATGTAAAAATACAGTATAAAACAATATATCATGATAATGCCAAGAATAATTTTTAGAATTAGAATTGGTAATACATATACAGTATGTATATATATATATATATATATATATATATATATATATATATATATATATATATATATATATATATATATATATATATATATATATATAAACTGTATGTAGAAACTGTATTTTACATAATCCCCACATTTACTTGTGCGAGCGGCTACAGCGCTGAACAGAAACCTGGGTCACTCTCTCTCAGTTATAAACAGTTCTGGCTTCGTGAACAGTTTTATATTTACTACCAGACTTTATTTCCAGAATAAGTGAGGTTCTTACGGAAGAGTATTAGGGCAATGCAGGAGAAAAAATATTTGAGAAGGGAACTTTTATTTTTATTGTGCACTTCGAGAAAAGAGTCGAAAGGTCGAGAAAAAAGTTGAAATGTCGAGATTAATGTTGAAATACATTTTCAAGAAAAAAGTCGAAATTTCATGAATAAAGTTGAAATTTCGCACATTTCAACTTTTTTATCGAAATTGTACTTCAACATTAATCTCAACATTTCAACTTTTTCTCGACATTTCCACTTGGAAATGTGACGGCCTGTCCAAAGCAACAAAACACAATACACCAAACAGCCAATATCCACGATCACATCAGCAACAACAACCAGTGACAGCACAGCAGGATACTTCATCCCCAATACTTCCTGGTTCATAGTTTACAATAGTTCATGGCAAGATAACTCCAAGACTCATTGTGCATTTAGCAGCCTTATGGCAGATGGAATTAAAGAATTTGCATAGCGGTTTGTTTTCCGCACAGGCACATACATTTTGGTACCATCAGTAGTATTTTGGTAGTATTTTGGTACCATCAGTAGTATTATGGTAGTATCTTGGTACCATCAGTAGTATTTGGGTAGTATTTTGGTACCATCAGTAGTATTTTGGTAGTATTTTGGTACCATCAGTAGTATTTTGGTACCATCAGTAGTATTTTGGTAGTATTTTGGTACCCTCAGTAGTATTTTGGTACCATCAGTAGTATTTGGGTAGTATTTTGGTACCATCAGTAGTATTTGGGTAGTATTTTGGTACCATCAGTAGTATTTTGGTAGTATTTTGGTACCCTCAGTAGTATTTTGGTACCATCAGTAGTATTTGGGTAGTATTTTGGTACCATCAGTAGTATTTGGGTAGTATTTTGGTACCATCAGTAGTATTTTGCTAGTATTTTGGTACCATCAGTAGTATTTTGGTAGTATTTTGGTACCATCAGTAGTATTTGGGTAGTATTTTGGTACCATCAGTAGTATTTTGGTAGTATCTTGGTACCATCAGTAGTATTTTGGTACCATCAGTAGTATTTGGGTAGTATTTTGGTACCATCAGTAGTATTTTGGTAGTATTTTGGTACCATCAGTAGTATTTTGGTAGTATTTTGGTACCATCAGTAGTATTTTGGTAGTATTTTGGTACCATCAGTAGTATTTTGGTAGTATCTTGGTACCATCAGTAGTATTTTGGTAATATTTTGGTACCATCAGTAGTATCTTGGTACCATCAGTAGTATTTTGGTACCATCAGTAGTATTTTGGTAGTATCTTGGTACCATCAGTAGTATTTTGGTACCATCAGTAGTATTTTGGTAGTATCTTGGTACCATCAGTAATATTTTGGTACCATCAGTAGTATTTTGGTACCATCAGTAGTATTTTGGTAGTATCTTGGTACCATCAGTAATATTTTGGTAGTATTTTGGTACCATCAGTAGTATTTTGGTACCATCAGTAGTATTTTGGTAGTATTTTGGTACCATCAGTAGTATTTGGTAGTATTTTGGTACCATCAGTAGTATTTTGGTAGTATTTTGGTACCATCAGTAGTATTTGGTAGTATTTTGGTACCATCAGTAATATTTTGGTACCATCAGTAGTATTTTGGTAGTATTTTGGTACCATCAGTAGTATTTTGGTAGTATTTTGGTACCATCAGTAGTATTATGGTAGTATCTTGGTACCATCAGTAGTATTTGGGTAGTATTTTGGTACCATCAGTAGTATTTTGGTAGTATTTTGGTACCATCAGTAGTATTTTGGTACCATCAGTAGTATTTTGGTAGTATTTTGGTACCCTCAGTAGTATTTTGGTACCATCAGTAGTATTTGGGTAGTATTTTGGTACCATCAGTAGTATTTTGGTAGTATTTTGGTACCCTCAGTAGTATTTTGGTACCATCAGTAGTATTTGGGTAGTATTTTGGTACCATCAGTAGTATTTGGGTAGTATTTTGGTACCATCAGTAGTATTTGGGTAGTATTTTGGTACCATCAGTAGTATTTTGGTAGTATTTTGGTACCATCAGTAGTATTTTGGTAGTATTTTGGTACCATCAGTAGTATTTGGGTAGTATTTTGGTACCATCAGTAGTATTTTGGTAGTATCTTGGTACCATCAGTAGTATTTTGGTACCATCAGTAGTATTTGGGTAGTATTTTGGTACCATCAGTAGTATTTGGGTAGTATTTTGGTACCATCAGTAGTATTTTGGTAGTATTTTGGTACCATCAGTAGTATTTTGGTAGTATTTTGGTACCATCAGTAGTATTTTGGTAGTATCTTGGTACCATCAGTAGTATTTTGGTAATATTTTGGTACCATCAGTAGTATCTTGGTACCATCAGTAGTATTTTGGTACCATCAGTAGTATTTTGGTAGTATCTTGGTACCATCAGTAGTATTTTGGTACCATCAGTAGTATTTTGGTAGTATCTTGGTACCATCAGTAATATTTTGGTACCATCAGTAGTATTTTGGTACCATCAGTAGTATTTTGGTAGTATCTTGGTACCATCAGTAATATTTTGGTAGTATTTTGGTACCATCAGTAGTATTTTGGTACCATCAGTAGTATTTTGGTAGTATTTTGGTACCATCAGTAGTATTTGGTAGTATTTTGGTACCATCAGTAGTATTTTGGTAGTATTTTGGTACCATCAGTAGTATTTGGTAGTATTTTGGTACCATCAGTAGTATTTTGGTAGTATTTTGGTACCATCAGTAGTATTTGCTAGTATTTTGGCACCATCAGTAGTATTTTGGTAGTATTTTGGTACCATCAGTAGTATTTTGGTAGTATTTTGGTACCATCAGTAGTATTTTGGTACCATCAGTAGTATTTTGGTAGTATTTTGGTACCATCAGTAATATTTTGGTAGTATTTTGGTACCATCAGTAGTATTTTGGTAGTATTTTGGTACCATCAGTAGTATTTTGGTAGTATTTTGGTACCATCAGTAGTATTTTGGTAGTATTTTGGTACCATCAGTAATATTTTGGTAGTATTTTGGTACCATCAGTAGTATTTTGGTACCATCAGTAGTATTTTGGTAGTATTTTGGTACCATCAGTAATATTTTGGTAGTATTTTGGTACCATCAGTAGTATTTTGGTAGTATTTTGGTACCATCAGTAGTATTTTGGTACCATCAGTAGTATTTTGGTAGTATTTTGGTACCATCAGTAATATTTTGGTAGTATTTTGGTACCATCAGTAGTATTTTGGTACCATCAGTAATATTTTGGTAGTAACTTGGTACCATCAGTAATATTTTGGTACCATCAGTAGTATTTTGGTAGTATCTTGGTACCATCAGTAATATTTTGGTACCATCAGTAGTATTTTGGTAGTATCTTGGTACCATCAGTAGTATTTTGGTAGTATTTTGGTACCATCAGTAATATTTTGGTAGTATTTTGGTACCATCAGTAGTATTTTGGTAGTATTTTGGTACCATCAGTAGTATTTTGGTAGTATTTTGGTACCATCAGTAATATTTTGGTAGTATTTTGGTACCATCAGTAGTATTTTGGTACCATCAGTAGTATTTTGGTAGTATCTTGGTACCATCAGTAATATTTTGGTACCATCAGTAGTATTTTGGTAGTATTTTGGTACCATCAGTAGTATTTTGGTAGTATCTTGGTACCATCAGTAGTATTTTGGTAGTATTTTGGTACCATCAGTAATATTTTGGTAGTATTTTGGTACCATCAGTAGTATTTTGGTAGTATTTTGGTACCATCAGTAGTATTTTGGTACCATCAGTAATATTTTGGTAGTATTTTGGTACCATCAGTAGTATTTTGGTAGTATTTTGGTACCATCAGTAGTATTTTGGTACCATCAGTAATATTTTGGTAGTATTTTGGTACCATCAGTAGTATTTTGGTACCATCAGTAGTATTTTGGTAGTATCTTGGTACCATCAGTAGTATTTTGGTACCATCAGTAGTATTTTGGTAGTATCTTGCTACCATCAGTAGTATTTTGCTAGTATTTTGGTACCATCAGTAGTATTTTGGTAGTATCTTGGTACCATCAGTAGTATTTTGTAGTATTTTGGTACCATCAGTAGTATTTGCTAGTATTTTTGTACCATCAGTAGTATTTTGCTAGTATTTTGGTACCATCAGTAGTATTTTGCTAGTATTTTGGTACCATCAGTAGTATTTTGGTAGTATTTTGGTACCATCAGTAGTATTTTGGTAGTATCTTGGTACCATCAGTAGTATTTTGGTACCATCAGTAGTATTTTGGTAGTATCTTGCTACCATCAGTAGTATTTTGCTAGTATTTTGGTACCATCAGTAGTATTTTGCTAGTATTTTGGTACCATCAGTAGTATTTTGCTAGTATTTTGGTACCATCAGTAGTATTTTGGTACCATCAGTAGGAAAGTTTCCTGTCTGCTTTCTGCACCACCCGAGCTTTCCAGAGAGAGCAGAGTCTTTAAACTGGACTCCAGTCATTTTAGAGCAAACTCTGATAATGTCGTTCAGACACTTCTTGTCTTTCGACGACCACCAAACCAACATCTAAAAGAAAATGTTAAAAGACTCTCTTTTGGGCCGCTCGGTGGCGCAGTGGGTTAAGCAGCGGCTCATATACTGAGGCTACAGTCCTCCTCCTGCAGCGGTCGCAGGTTCAAATCCAGCCCGCGCACCTTTGCTGCGTTTCCCCCCCGTTCTCTCTCTCTACCCCTTTCCAGTCTGCATCTCCAATAAAGGGCCACTAGAGCCCAAAAAAATCTTTAAAAAAAAAGACTCTCAATAAAAGTTTGATAAAAGGTACACAAGATGTTTCTGCTGATACCAAAAGAGTTTCCTCAGCAGGGGCCTCATTTAAAATGGAGTGCGTTGGATTCATACTAAAAGTGCACGTACTCTCAAAAGCCGAAAATGCCGTGCGCAAAAAAGAATCCGGATCAATAAAACCATGTGCACGCAGATTTTCCACGCAGTCCAGCTGGAAGGTTGCGTAGCTGAATCCGCCTCCTATCACGCCCAGAAATGCATATGGATGAGCCTGCTGAGCATGCGCAGTGGCTTTCTGCAGCCTGTTTGGCGCAGATCCATGGTTTGGCGTCAGAATGAATGAGAAGTAGCAGCCACCGTGACACTGACTTTCACGGAGACCTAGATATGATGTGGAGGACAGGAAAACCACATTATTTGGTGGTCACAGTAAAAGTTAGAATAAGTATATAAATAGTAGGCTATACAATAAAATAAAGCGAGTGAGTGGCAGCACGCCGTTGCTGCGCTAAACGCCGTGAGTTCCCCGGCGCAACAGGGGGGACATGTCCCCCCGTCTTTTCAAAATGATGTATTTGTCCCCCCCACTTTTTACAGTTTAAAAACTAACGGTAGGATCAGCAAATCATCAAGACACTCGGGACGGCGGCCCGGCGGCCCCCGCTCCCCCTCCTCCCTCCCGTCTCCCCTCAGAGCTGCTCTAGGCTGATTTATGGTTCCGCGTTACACCAACGCAGAGCCTACGGCGTAGGGTACGCGGCGACGCGCACCATACGCCGGACCCTACGGCGTAGGCTCTGCGTTGGTGTGACGCAGAACCATTATTCCGGCTGTAACAACATGAGCGCACGTACCCGTGCATGACAGGCAGACACACACGGGGAGAAGGGACTATTTCTTTAATTTTTATTTTTTTTTAAAACTTTATCCTTATGAACGCAATTGTTATATAGTCCAACTTTCCTTATTTTAATCAGAACACTTTCTTTTTTCCTCTTCAGCGTGGAGTAGTGGGTTCGGAGCGGCAGCCATCCTCCTCCCCCCCCCGCCAGTTCCCCGTGTCTTAAGTAAATTCTTACGGGAGGGTCCGGGTTGCCGTAAAGATACGCAGATTTTTCGGTTAGTTTTTTCTTTTTAGATCCGAGACTTTGCGTAGAAGGCGGCTTCCGCAACTTTCAGGCGCTTTTTCTGCGCAAGCAAGCTTTATAGATGAGGCCCCAGATCATCCTCTGGTTTGTTCGCTTTACAATGCCGTCAGTGTTTTCATTGAATTTCAAATGCGAGTCAAACACAGTGCCCAAGTATTTGTACGTTTGGACTATTTGTACCTCTTCATTGTGAATAGTGCTTGGTTTGGGGTCGACACAGGATTTCCTGAAATCTATGATCATTTATTTGGTTTTTGATACATTTAGGTCGAGGGAGCTACAGTATCTTCACACCATTTGATAAATTCAGGGAGGGCACAACCGTGATTTGATTGGTGGCCCTGAAGAAGAGACAGTATGACTGTGTCACCTGAAAACTTGACAAGACGGCTGTTTTCTTGAGAGGATCTGCAACTGTCTGTGTAAAGAATAAGAAGCAGGGGGGAAAGGACACAGCCCTGGGGGAGCCTGTGTTTGACGGTAGGGCAGAGACATGTAAAGCAGGTTCCCTCACCTGTGCTGGAGTTCTGCCTCCTGCTCTCCCCGGCCCGGTTCTGCAGGTCCAGGTCCGGGGGGAATCCGTTGGCTGCTCTTGGTGCTGGAGATGCCGCCGCCGGGCCGTGGTGGGTCCTGGCGGGTTTCTGGACCGGGTTCCCGGCGGGTTTCTGGACCAGGTTCCCCTCACTGCCGGCCCTCATCAGCCGCTCTCCGATCCTCAACATGCAGGAATGGTCGTTGATCGGCTCTCTCCTGGAACCGGAGCCGTTTCTACATCCGGCGGATCCGGGTCGCCCGGGACGGGGGGAGGACCTGGACATGTTTCCAGAAACCTAGGCACTATTCCGGAAACCTAGGCACTATTCCGGAAACCTAGGAACTATTCCAGAAACCTAGGAACTATTCCAGAAACCTAGGAACTATTCCAGAAACCTAGGGACTATTCCAGAAACCTAGGAACTATTCCAGAAACCTAGGGACTATTCCTGACCTTCTAGGAGTCCGCTGGCGGTTCCTTTCACTTGTTTTCTCTTTGCAGGTGCAGAAAGAAAGAATAAGTTTGGTGTTTTCAAAGATCCTGCTTCATAAAACAACTGTCTTTGTCTTTTTCCTCTGTGCTTTTCCTCCGTTCGTTCCTCCTTCTGCCTCCGGGACGTTTCCGAGGAGCTGAAGACGTCGCCGTTCGCCACTTTGTCCCGAACTCAGAATGAATCTTGATTATCTCTTGTGGTTTTGCTCTCCTCCTCCATCGTTCCCAGCCCTTCTCTGGTCTCTGACCTCTTTCGTCTCTGCGATCTTCTCCTCTGGAAGCTTTTTCAGTTTCCCTCCATCCCTCTCTTTCTCCCTCTCTCCTTCCACTCTCTCTCCACTCGGCTGAGTTTGCTGTTGGCTCTGTTTTGTCACTTTCAATCATCACATTAGCCCAGAAACTCCCGTCCTCCATTTGTCCTGACACTCCTTCTTTTCGTCATCTTCTTCTACCAACGTTACCTTCCAATATGTCTGTAACGCTCCTCTTTCATGAAGTTAAAGGCTCTACAGCAGGACTAGGGATGTTACGCTGTTAACGTCCAAATATTTACACCAAGCATGTCCTAACAAGACTCTCTGAGGTTTCTGCACTAAAACTAGACTCTCCAGAAAAATGCAGGTTAAAATCCTCGATTATGCAGGTTAAAATCCTCGATTATGTGGGTTAAAATCCTTGATTATGCAGGTTAAAAATCCTTGATTATGTGGGCTAAAATCCTTGATTATACAGGCTAAAATCCTTGATTATGTGGGCTAAAATCCTTGATTATGTGGGTTAAAATCCTTGATTATGTGGGCTAAAATCCTTGATTATGCAGGCTAAAATCCTTGATTATGTGGGTTAAAATCCTTGATTATGTGTGCTAAAATCCTTGATTATGTGGGTTAAAATCCTTGATTATGTGTGTTAAAATCCTTGATTATGTGGGTTAAAATCCTTGATTATGTGTGTTAAAATCCTTGATTATGTGGGTTAAAATCCTTGATAATGTGGGTTAAAATCCTTGATAATGTGGGCTAAAATCCTTGATTATGTGGGTTAGAATCCTTGATTATGTGGGTTAAAATCCTTGATTATACAGGCTAAAATCCTTGATTATGCGGGTTAAAATCCTTGATTATGCAGGTTAAAAATCCTTGATTATGTGGGTTAAAATCCTTGATTAAGTGGGTTAAAATCCTTGATTATGTGGGTTAAAATCCTTGATTATGTGGGTTAAAAAAAGGACTAGGGATGTTACGCTGTTAACGTCCAAATATTTACACCAAGCATGTCCTAACAAGACTCTCTGAGGTTTCTGCACTAAAACTAGACTCTCCAGAAAAATGCAGGTTAAAATCCTCGATTATGCAGGTTAAAATCCTCGATTATGTGGGTTAAAATCCTTGATTATGTGGGTTAAAATCCTTGATTATGCAGGTTAAAAATCCTTGATTATGTGGGCTAAAATCCTTGATTATACAGGCTAAAATCCTTGATTATGTGGGTTAAAATCCTTGATTATGTGTGTTAAAATCCTTGATTATGTGGGTTAAAATCCTTGATAATGTGGGTTAAAATCCTTGATTATACAGGCTAAAATCCTTGATTATGCGGGTTAAAATCCTTGATTATGCAGGTTAAAAATCCTTGATTATGTGGGTTAAAATCCTTGATTAAGTGGGTTAAAATCCTTGATTATGTTGGTTAAAATCCTTGATTATGTGGGTTAAAATCCTTGATTATGCGGGCTAAAATCCTTGATTATGTGTGTTAAAATCCTTGATTATGTGAGTTAAAATCCTTGATTATACAGGCTAAAATCCTTGATTATCCAGGCTAAAATCCTTGATTATGTGTATTAAAATCCTTGATTATGTGAGTTAAAATCCTTGATTATACAGGCTAAAATCCTTGATTATACAGGCTAAAATCCTTGATTATACAGGCTAAAATCCTTGATTATACAGGCTAAAATCCTTGATAATGCGGGTTAAAATCTTTGATAATGCGGGCTAAAATCTTAGATAATGCGGGCTAAAATCTTTGATTATGCGGGCTAAAATCATTGATTATACGATGAAATATGCCGGGTTTTTGTATGATTTTATGCGGTGAAATTGCGGGAAGTTGCCAAATATGCGGAAAGTTGTGAAATATGCAAAGTTGCAGATTATACAGGAAATGTAATAAATGATTCTTCCTGTTCTAACTGGGCTATTACTGAATAAAATATATTTTAGTGACTTCCTATAATAAACAAGCATGCTAGAAACAAGCTGCATCACAGACAGTGCACATTTTTAGTTATTTTTTAGTGTCTCAACTTAAGCATGGCTTAAACATTCCTGAGTCATAAAATTGAATAATTGCTTCCTGCTTTATAAAAGTGAGGTAGAACAAAATCTGTAATGCTACAATACGCTGCTAACCCAGGAAGCAAGAACACATGGAGGCCTCACGTCGAGCACTGGAAATCTGCAACAAAAACCACAAATGAAACACGAAACCAACACGGAACCGACCAAAACACGAGCAGCAACTGTCCCAAATCTCAAGATCCGATCACAATCTGAGCTAAGCTACCGCGACGTACGAAGGTATGGTTATATTTCAGTAAAAAAGACGACAACAGGCTAACTTGCAACACTTGCTAAGTGGATATTTCATCAAAGGGAGGAACCAACATGCAAAAATATTTGCGCACACAGTAGCAATAATGATCAAGGAATGTTGCGTTTTCCAGCAGCACCAGCAACGTGATGAGGCATTGTGACACCGTGGCTGACCTGAAAGTCAGTTTTCTTCCCCCTGCAGGGGCGACACCTTGGAACTAGCTTCAACAAAGACTTGAACCACGGGAATGCCATATGACGAAGTTCCTGACTGACTGATATGTTAATACCAACTCATTTGGCCACAGATTTGAACCATGAGAACACCCTATGAGGTAATCTAGAACGTAGTGACAGTCATGCCATATGCCCGATAATGGCATTTGGCCACAGATCACATCTGACTGTAAATTGTTTTTGTCTCTCACTTGACTCGTTTATTCTTGCCTTTTGTGCTTTGAACTTACTGTATAAAAAGTCACGATTCCAACCACTCTGGGTCAGCACACCAACTCAAACCTGATCTGCGTAGGTCTGCTCACCTCCGGCTTACTGAATAAAACTCACTACAACACAGCGGATTTCTCAACTGGTTTTGATAATATTCTTCAACAATTTGGTGCTGTGACCCGGATGACAATAGTTCCTGACTGACTATGGGGTAGTTTCCAACTGAATGATCACATCTGACTGTAAATACCCTTTAATTGCTTTTTGTTTTTCACCTTTGGTTTGTTGATTCTTGCCGTTTGTGCTTTGAACTTACTGTATAAAAGTCCTGTTGTCAAACCATTCGGGGTCAGCACACCAACCCAGCCATGTACCGCGTAGGTCCGCTCACCGCCGGCTACGGAATAAAACTCTCTACACAACAGTGCATTTCTGAACTGGATTTTATATTATTCCTCAACAAACGTTAGCATGTCTTTGGCTAATAATACTGCAGGTAACTAATGAACTAGTGAACACTTCCTATCAGATTAGCGCCATTTGCCTCATTGTTGTCCTATTTTTCCAAATGGGAAGCGATAAGGGAATTGTTACAGAAATGAATCGGTAAGCAGTATCGAATGGAATTGGAATCGTAAAAGTCGTGTTAATTCCCATCTCTAACCCGGACCGAGACTGGTGGAGGATAAAGATTCTATGTTTGAAGACGACCTGGACTCTGTGAGATGATTCAGAAATACATCAGACTAATGTGGTTAATTTAATGCTGATAACCCTAATAAGTGGAAAAAAGGACCAGTAAGAAGACCAGTATGAGGTCTAACGGGACCAGTATAGACACCAGTCTGGGGTCTAATGGGACCAGTATAGACACCAGTATGAGGTCTAACGGGACCAGTATAGACACCAGTCTGGGGTCTAATGGGACCAGTATAGACACCAGTATGAGGTCTAACAGGACCAGTATAGACACCAGTCTGGGGTCTAATGGGACCAGTATAGACACCAGTATAAGGTCTAATGGGACCAGTATAGACACCAGTATAGACACCAGTCTGGTGTTTGAGGGGACCAGTATAGACACCAGTATGAGGTCTAATGGGACCAGTATAGACACCAGTATAGACACCAGTCTGGGGTCTAATGGGACCAGTATAGACCCCAGTATGAGGTCTAATGGGACCAGTATAGACACCAGTATGAGGTCTAATGGGACCAGTATAGACACCAGTATGAGGTCTAATGGGACCAGTATAGACACCAGTATGAGGTCTAATGGGACCAGTTTAGACACCAGTATAAGGTCTAATGGGACCAGTATAGACACCAGTATAAGGTCTAATGGGACCAGTATAGACACCAGTATAGACACCAGTATGAGGTCTAATGGGACCAGTATAGACACCAGTCTGGGGTCTAATGGGACCAGTATAGACCCCAGTATGAGGTCTAATGGGACCAGTATAGACACCAGTATAAGGTCTAATGGGACCAGTATAGACACCAGTATAAGGTCTAATGGGACCAGTACAGACACCAGTATGAGGTCTAATGGGACCAGTACAGACACCAGTTTGAGGTGTAATGGGACCAGTACAGACACCAGTATAGACACCAGTATAAGGTCTAATGGGACCAGTATAGACACCAGTATAGACACCAGTATAAGGTATAATGGGACCAGTACAGACTTCCGTCCACTAAAGGATGATTGGGAGTGAGACGCCTGGGGAACAACGTGTTCACTCATGAAGGAATCCAGACGTGAGTAAGTTGGTATTTACATTTTTGTTCTTTTCCTCCATAAATGTCAGTCCTGATGCTTCCAGGACGTTCCTGCTTCATTAATGTGGTGGAACAAAAATACATCTATGCAACAACATGTCACTGCAGATATGTGAGTAACGGTTATTCATGGTGGTCTAGCCCACCCCCCCAACCCCCCCTCAGCTGAACACACTCCAACACACACGTATGTGGCATCAGAGAAAGGAAATTGTCATGGTTTCTCAGTTTGATATGTTTTTTACTTGTTAACTCACTCTCCTGTCGTTCCAGATCCTGCCACCCTCATCAGCCAGAAATCCACTCATTCCCTTCACCTGTGCTTCCCCACCCAGCTCCACACCTGGTTTCCCTCATCAGCAGTTCCCCTCACATACTGGCCCATTTCCACCTTTCTGTTGCCAGATTGTTGAGTGTTTGTGCCTCACTTTCCAGCGTTCCCGATTTCTGATCAGTTTTCTGCCTGCCTGCCTGTCTGTCTGCGACCCTGCCCGATTCCGGTTTTTGGATTTTTGCCTACCCCCTTGGATTGTTTGCCTGATCTGCCTGACTACCCGGTTTTGACCCCTGCCTGCCTTTGATCCTGATTAAAGCCTCTTGGACTCTGATTCTGTTTGGTGTCGTGCTTTTGGGTTCTCTGTCTTTGAGCCGTGACAGAAATGGTGATCTGGGGCAAGGACAGACGAAGAGTCCGAGGGAGAGGGGGAGACATCAGTGGAAGTGGAGATGAGAAGGTAAGAGGTCAGGAAGGAGGTTGAAACAGCATGTTAGGAGGTTAGGGGGTTAGGAGTTTAGGAGGCATGCTGGGTTAGGGTCTGAGAAAGCTAGGATACAAGTGGACATGATGGGTTAGAGCAGTGTTTCTCAATCCTGGTCCTCGAGTACCACTGTCCTGCATGTTTTAGATGTTTCCCTGCTTCAGCACACCGTGATAAAAGTACCTGTGTCATCAACAGAACTGTGCAGACCTTGGTGACAAGCTAATGAGGACCTTTAATTAGAATCAGGTGTGTTGGTGCAGGGAAACATCTAAAACATGCAGGACAGTGGTACTCGAGGACCAGGATTGAGAAGCACTGGGTTAGAGGTTAGGAAGGAAGTGATAATGATGGGTTAGGGGTTAGAGGTTAGGAAGGAAGTGATAATGATGGGTTAGGGGTTAGGGGTTAGGAAGGAAGTGATAATGATGGGTTAGAGGTTAGAGGTTAGGAAGGAAGTGATAATGATGGGTTAGGGGTTAGGGGTTAGGAAGGAAGTGATAATGATGGGTTAGGGGTTAGAGGTTAGGAAGTAAGTGATAATGATGGGTTAGGGGTTAGGAAGGAAGTGATAATGATGGGTTAGAGGTTAGAGGTTAGGAAGGAAGTGATAATGATGGGTTAGGGGTTAGGGGTTAGGAAGGAAGTGATAATGATGGGTTAGGGGTTAGGAAGGAAGTGATAATGATGGGTTAGGGGTTAGGAAGGAAGTGATAATGATGGGTTAGGGGTTGGAGGTTAGGAAGGAAGTGATAATGATGGGTTAGGGGTTAGGAAGGAAGTGATAATGATGGGTTAGGGGTTAGGAAGGAAGTGATAATGATGGGTTAGGGGTTAGGGGTTAGGAAGGAAGTGATAATGATGGGTTAGGGGTTAGGGGTTAGGAAGGAAGTGATAATGATGGGTTAGGGGTTAGAGGTTAGGAAGTAAGTGATAATGATGGGTTAGGGGTTAGGAAGGAAGTGATAATGATGGGTTAGAGGTTAGAGGTTAGGAAGGAAGTGATAATGATGGGTTAGGGGTTAGAGGTTAGGAAGGAAGTGATAATGATGGGTTAGGGGTTAGGAAGGAAGTGATAATGATGGGTTAGGGGTTAGGAAGGAAGTGATAATGATGGGTTAGGGGTTAGGAAGGAAGTGATAATGATGGGTTAGGGGTTAGGAAGGAAGTGATAATGATGGGTTAGGGGTTAGGGGTTAGGAAGGAAGTGATAATGATGGGTTAGGGGTTAGAGGTTAGGAAGGAAGTGATAATGATGGGTTAGGGGTTAGGAAGGAAGTGATAATGATGGGTTAGGGGTTAGGAAGGAAGTGATAATGATGGGTTAGGGGTTAGGAAGGAAGTGATAATGATGGGTTAGGGGTTAGGAAGGAAGTGATAATGATGGGTTAGGGGTTAGGAAGGAAGTGAACTTGACGGGTTAGAGGTTAGGAAGGAAGTGATAATGATGGGTTAGGGGTTAGGAAGGAAGTGATAATGATGGGTTAGGGGTTAGGAAGGAAGTGAACTTGACGGGTTAGAGGTTAGGAAGGAAGTGATAATGATGGGTTAGAGGTTAGGAAGGAAGTGATAATGATGGGTTAGGGGTTAGGAAGGAAGTGATAATGATGGGTTAGGGGTTAGGAAGGAAGTGAACTTGACGGGTTAGAGGTTAGGAAGGAAGTGATAATGATGGGTTAGGGGTTAGGAAGGAAGTGATAATGATGGGTTAGAGGTTAAGAAGGAAGTGATAATGATGGGTTAGGGGTTAGGAAGGAAGTGATAATGATGGGTTAGGGGTTAGGAAGGAAGTGAACTTGACGGGTTAGAGGTTAGGAAGGAAGTGATAATGATGGGTTAGGGGTTAGGAAGAAAGTGATAATGATGGGTTAGAGGTTAGGAAGGAAGTGATAATGATGGGTTAGGGGTTAGGAAGGAAGTGATAATGATGGGTTAGGGGTTAGGAAGGAAGTGAACTTGACGGGTTAGAGGTTAGGAAGGAAGTGATAATGATGGGTTAGGGGTTAGGAAGGAAGTGATAATGATGGGTTAGAGGTTAAGAAGGAAGTGATAATGATGGGTTAGGGGTTAGGAAGGAAGTGATAATGATGGGTTAGGGGTTAGGAAGGAAGTGATAATGATGGGTTAGGGGTTAGGAAGGAAGTGAACTTGACGGGTTAGAGGTTAGGAAGGAAGTGATAATGATGGGTTAGGGGTTAGGAAGGAAGTGATAATGATGGGTTAGGGGTTAGGAAGGAAGTGATAATGATGGGTTAGGGGTTAGGACGGAAGTGATAATGATGGGTTAGGGGTTAGGAAGGAAGTGATAATGATGGGTTAGAGGTTAGGAAGGAAGTGAACTTGACGGGTTAGAGGTTAGGAAGAAAGTGAACTTGACGGGTTAGAGGTTAGGAAGAAAGTGAACTTGACGGGTTAGAGGTTAGGAAGGAAGTGATAATGATGGGTTAGGGGTTAGAGGTTAGGAAGGAAGTGATAATGATGGGTTAGGGGTTAGGACGGAAGTGATAATGATGGGTTAGAGGTTAGGAAGAAAGTGATAATGATGGGTTAGAGGTTAGGAAGGAAGTGATAATGATGGGTTAGGGGTTAGGGGTTAGGAAGGAAGTGATAATGATGGGTTAGGGGTTAGGAAGGAAGTGATAATGATGGGTTAGAGGTTAGGAAGGAAGTGATAATGATGGGTTAGGGGTTAGGAAGGAAGTGATAATGATGGGTTAGGGGTTAGGAAGGAAGTGATAATGATGGGTTAGGGGTTAGGAAGGAAGTGATAATGATGGGTTAGGGGTTAGGAAGGAAGTGATAATGATGGGTTAGGGGTTAGGAAGGAAGTGATAATGATGGGTTAGGGGTTAGGAAGGAAGTGATAATGATGGGTTAGGGGTTAGGAAGGAAGTGATAATGATGGGTTAGGGGTTAGGAAGGAAGTGATAATGATGGGTTAGAGGTTAGGAAGGAAGTGATAATGATGGGTTAGGGGTTAGGAAGGAAGTGATAATGATGGGTTAGAGGTTAGGAAGGAAGTGAACTTGACGGGTTAGAGGTTAGGAAGGAAGTGATAATGATGGGTTAGAGGTTAGGAAGGAAGTGATAATGATGGGTTAGGGGTTAGGAAGGAAGTGATAATGATGGGTTAGGGGTTAGGGGTTAGGAAGGAAGTGATAATGATGGGTTAGGGGTTAGGGGTTAGGAAGGAAGTGATAATGATGGGTTAGGGGTTAGGGGTTAGGAAGGAAGTGATAATGATGGGTTAGAGGCTAGGGCAGGAGTCGGCAACCAAGTATTGGACCAAAAACACAAAAAACGAATATGTTTGGAGCCGCAAAGAATGAAAAGTCTTGTATCAGCCTTAGAATGAAGACACATGCTGCATTATTCTATATTAGTTATAACTGGGGGAAGATTTTTTTTTTTATTATGCACTTCGAGAAAAAAGTCGAAATGTTGAGAAAAAAGTCAAAATTTCGAGAAACAAGTCGAAATGTCGGGATTAATAATGAAGTACAATTTCGAGAAAGAAGTCGAAATGTTGAGAAAAAAGTTGAAATGTTGAGAAAAAAGTCGAAATGTCGAGGAAATAGTCAAAATTTCGTGAAAATTGTCGAGAAAACTGTCAAGATTTCGAGAAAAAAGTCGAAATGTTGTAAAAAAGTCAAAATTTCGAGAAAAAAGTTGAAATGTCAAGATTAAAAAGGAAAGGAATAAGGAAGAAAAAAGGAAAAAAAAAACAAGAAAAAAAGAAGAAAGGAGAAGAAAAAGAAAAAAAAGAAAAAAAGAAGAAAAAAGGAAAAAAAAGGTCAAACATTTTTGAAAAATCTCCAGGAGCCACTAGGGGGGCACTAAAGAGCCGCATGTGGCTCTAGAGCCGCGGGTTGCCGACCCCTGGTCTAGGGGTTAGGAAGGAAGTGAACTTGATTGGCTAAGGCAGTTAGGGGTTAGGAAGGAAGTAGAGATGATATGTTAGAGGTTAGGGGTTAGGGGTTATTAATGTTATTAATGTGGTTACCATATTAATGGTTAATACCATGCTGGTCAGAACCTAAGGCATATATATGTGCATTGTTAATATATTTATGTCATTAATATATGCTTTTTCTGGAGGAATTAGCTCAAATGGGAGAGCGCTCGCTTAGCATGTGAGAGGTAGTGGGATCAACGCCCACATTCTCCACTTTCAGCTCTTTATGTTTCATTAGTGAAAAGTTGAAAGAGCAACAGTTGCCCGTTGGTTTGAAACTGCTCTTCATTAACAGTCACTGCAGGCTAGCTGTATTAGCTTAGCATAGCTCATGGTAGCATCTGAAAGGATCTAATGTGACTTGACAATCACTTTTGTTGAAACTACCCTCATTTCAGATGTTGCTACAGAAACAACACAAACTAAGCATAAAGACTTTAGCAGAGGTGCTGTTATCAAACTCACACAGGAAACAGATAAGACATCAAAATATCGTTCCATGCAAAAAAAAACTTCTGCCATTCATTTAGTAGTAGAAGTAATTCAGTCCTAAAATGATAGCATAAAGATGTTTTCGTTTTTTGGTTAAAACGATAAATGAATAAAATGAATAATAAACATAACTGAGCAGATGAAATAACAAGTGTAATCATGGCAGTTAGCCCGTTAGCTGTCAGAATTATGCTGATTGGCACATTGAGGAAGACACTTGATCAATGATTGGTGTGTTGAGTCTCAATCTGCTCAACAACGCTCAACCATTGGTCACTGTAGGGACTTTGAGGAGAGATCACATGCTGCAGGATCATGACCCCCCAAGTCCCGATCCTGGTGTGAGCGATCTTGGTTGATCTGCCTGGGAGCGAGGCAACATTGTCATGTAGCAGGTCCATCCCCGGATCTTCAACTACGCTGCATGTAGTGAAATACATCTGTCAAAGGACCAAAGTTTATCTAGCCAATGTGGAGAAAGTAGATGATATGAATGTTTACATCACAATCAACAAATATTCCATAAAACAAAGATTATTTCATTTTAGCATCATGTTACCAGCAGCAGCAAAGTTTTTTTTTTGCATGGAACGATATTTTGATGTCTTATCTGTTTCCTGTGTGAGTTTGATAACAGCACCTCTGCTAAAGTCTTTATGCTTAGTTTGTGTTGTTTCTGTAGCAACATCTGAAATGAGGGTAGTTTCAACAAAAGTGATTGTCAAGTCACATTAGATCCTTTCAGATGCTACCATGAGCTATGCTAAGCTAATACAGCTAGCCTGCAGTGACTGTTAATGATGAGCAGTTTCAAACCAACGCACAACTGTTGCTCTTTCAAATTTTCACTAATGAAACATAAAGAACTGAAAGTGGAGAATGTGGGCGTTGATCCCACTACCTCTCACATGCTAAGCGAGCCCTCTCCCATTTGAGCTAATTCCCCTAGAAAAAGCATATATTAATGACATAAATATATTAACAATGCACATGCCTTAGGTTCTTACTTAAGGCATATATATCTTCATCAGCATAATTCCGACAGCTAACGGGCTAACTGCCATGATTACACTTGTTATTTCATCTGCTCAGTTATGTTTATTATCCATTTTATTTAGTTAGTTTACCTGCTTGAAATCTGCAAAGAGATTTAAAATCAGATGTATAATTGGGGTTCCTGGTTTCTATCTAGTTTTTTACTTGCTTTTCCTAGGGGAATTAGCTCAAATGGTAGAGCGCTCGCTTAGCATGTGAGAGGTAGTGGGATCAACGCCCACATTCTCCACTTTCTGCTCTTTATAATTCATTAGTGACAAGTTTAGTTTCTGTAGCAACATCTGAAATGAAGGTAGTTTCAACAAAAGTAATTGTCAAGTCACATTAGATCCTTTCAGATGCTACCATGAGCTATGCTAAGCTAATACAGCTAGCCTGCAGTGACTGTTAATGATATAGCAGTTTCAAACCAACAGGCAACTGTTGCTCTTTCAACTTTTCACTAATGTAGAATAGATTTTGAAATAAAAAGTCAGTGCATGATGCAGGTTCAGGAAGAAAGTTGGTTTTGTTGACACATGACTTTGTCAGTTGGGTTCCGGTGGTGATCGTCTATGACGCTGTGCTTCTCTATGCTTTTATTGAGCAAAGCTGTTCCCTCTTTCTTTTCTGTCTCTCCATTTTCTTTGAATGTTCAGGCTCAGAAGGCTCGAATGCTCAGATACCTGAGATTATGTTGCTTTTTGCATGTGGACTACACTGCAGAATGTTAAGCAAAATGTTTATGTTTCAATAGAAACAGCAGAGGGCGGTGTTGCTAACTTTGGTAACGTGCACATGTTATCATGGCCATCGGCAAATCAATTACATGCACCAGATACATTGTCATCACCAGTGGCGGCTGGTGATAAAAAGATTTGGGGGCACTGGTGAGTGGGGATTACAACACAACTATAAACTCTACTGGAACATACATTGTCTTTGTTATTTTTTATTACATATTACTACATAGGGCAAACTCGACCTCAGGGGAACTGCAATGTTTGACACAACAACAGTTAGAACAAATGCAAAGGGAAGATGTATTTCTGTTTTAGGAGTAAAACTGTGGAACTCATTAGAAAATGACCTTAAACTAGCAAATTCAATAAAAGCATACAAGATACTATTCAAAGCAAAGGTAATGGACACATATATAGAAACACAATAAGCAAACAAAGAAGAATGCACACATGCATGAGATAAAATGACAACGTACATTGGTTTTGCCGTTTTTTTTACCATCTTTTCACTTTCTGTTTTCAGAGCTATCATTATTATTATTATTATCATATTATTGCTATTATTATTATCATTATTATTATTACTATTATTATTATCATCATCATCATCATTGTTATTATTATTATTATTATTATTATTATTATTATTATTATTATTATTATTATTGTTATTGTTATTATTATTATTATTATTATTATTATTATTATTATTATTATTATTATTATTATTATTACTATTATTATTATTTTGTGTAGACTTATGATACTTCATTTGTTTTTTGTTTTTGTTTTTTTGTATACACTTTGTATACTTTGTATTCAGTTAAAAGGTGGGCAAGATAAGCTTTATGCTTCAAGCCCAGACCTTTTCGGTCAAATAATCACAATGTTCACCAGGGAAAAACCTGTGTTATCTTGTTTGTTGATTTTTAAAATATTAACTATTAACTAACATATACTAAATATACATATACATATTTTACATAAACATATTTTAAATTTTTCAAGTAACAAAATAACATATTTGAACCATTTTTCAGATTTTTTCAGTTATTATATATAGATATTGACAGATATTGTCTGAAAAATGGTTCAAATATGTTATTTTGTTATTTGAAAAATTTTAAATTTGTTTTGTTGATGAGAAAATATGTTTCTCTATTTTTCTTATTTTTGTGAGGGGGGATATATATAGTTTTTCGGCGCTACCTTGTTCTCTATAGCTGATATTACATGAATTACTCCTATGTGGGATCAATAAAGTTCTTATTTTTACCATCTGAGAAAATTAAATATCTTATATTTGGTGCCTAACTGTTTCCCAAGTATATTAGTGCATGTGTGAATGAATAAATGAGACGTAAAACGTACATTTCTTTGTAGAAAGGCGCTTTTATGAAAATAAGTCCATTTACTTGTATTAGTTTACAGTCTTGAACATCCAATATGGCGGCGACGTTAACGTATCGCAGCAGCGGGCAAAACCAAACAAACTTCATAAGTGAAGCCGGGCTTCGGATGTTAGTGCATAAAACAATCATCTAAAAGTGTCTGTAATGTGAGGTTTCATCAGTGTTTCAGAGTAAACCAGTTTTCTGTCTGGACTCCTCTGGACACCCAGACAGTTGAAGGACAACATGTGACTAGTATTTTCTAGTTTTACACAATTGTAAATGCTCACAAATTGGCTATTTCAGAGGTGTCAATGTTTTAGGAGTTGGTGCAGTTGGAAGCCAACTACCTGGTGATGATGTCACCTACTCTCGTCCACTTATGAGACAACTGGAGCATCTCAAGTTCAGCATGACTACGTTGGAATCTGTGTAGAGCTGGCGGTGATCAGACTGCTATGCTCCTCAAGCTAGCCTATAGCTAGCTAGTGCAAAGTGTCCCACTAGAAGTGCGGGGGCCAAAAAGTGTGTAAGTGTGTAAGTGTGTACGTGTGTGCGCGCTCCGCCGTCGTCCAGTTCCACCATCGTCCTGTTCAGCACCGCGGACAGCGCCGTGCTGCAACGCGGCGCTGTCCGGTGCTGAAAGGAGAAACCCTGGTAACACTTTACAATAAAGTACAACATTTAGAGTAACTAGTTACCAAAACCCTCATTAACATTAAGGCATTTGCTTTGCAAATATATGAATCTATTTAAACGAGATATTTGCAAAAACAATTTTCTGAACTGACAAGGAATGAAATAATAATAATGGGCATAAACTAATAATAATAAGCTTTATTATTAAAAAAAAAATCCTTAGTAAAGTAAGGAAATTTCACTAACAAAAAAGTAAAAACAAATGGATTTTTACTGAATTATGATTTTCTTATGTTTATGAATTTCTGTCTCCCGCCGGGTCTGCTCTACCTGGAAACAGGTAAAGGCCCGGCAGGTTTGTGATTGGCCGGCACACACATGCTCTCATTACCCGTTTTACCTAATAAGCAGGAATGATTTAAATGTCTTTTTACCGTAAGTGTTGCAGTATAGGGGCATTTGAGGAGTGGTTCATGTGAGAGGAGGGAAAAGTGGGAGGGCCAATGGCCCCCTGCCCCCCCTCACTTCCGGCGACATTGCTCTACATACTTGTTGGTTTAATGGAAGGCCCTGTGGCTTAGTGGTCAAAGCGCCTGTCTCGTAAACAGGAGATCCTGGGTTCAACTCCCAGCAGAGCCTTAATCTAAGGATGTAACTCATGTTAAGTCTAAAACCAAAGAATTTGTAGAGGATTTTTCCACATGTTTGGATCAAGTCTTCACCTTCTCCTCTCACAGGGTGATTGATTTCTCTGTGACTTACCACCATCCCAATGTGTTCAACTGCTGCTTTCCAGCCTCCGTCACATCCCAGTTTGTCTTCCCTTCATATGGAACTGATCAATATTTCTTGAGTGGTTATTAAATATTTAAATAATTTTTAGTGCATATGAAAATAGTAGTCAACAACAACTCTTTCAATTGTTCACTTACCAATGATTCACAAACTTGAGCTGGAACAGGAAATATTGATATGGACCTGGAATTATTCAAGTGTGTAGGATCACCGCCCTTGAAGAAAGGAGGAACTAAACATGAGTTTTAACCCGGCTCTGACGGTAAGATAAGGACTTTCATAAGTTTATAAAGTGAGGTAAGTTTATTTGTATACTTCTTTATATAACAATATTAAAAAAAACTGAGGATAAAAATATGTTTCAGTGATAAAGTATAAACATCCTGCTTTAAAAAAGGCTCTAAATCGTCTTGCTCTGCTGATTCACACACACCTGACAGGTGGTAGGTCCTAGAACCTCCTAACAAGGTCCTAACACATCCTAACAAGGTCCTAGAACATCCTGACAAGGTCCTAACATCCTAACAAGGTCCTAACATCCTAACAAGGTCCTAACATCCTAACAAGTCCTAACAAGGTCCTAACATCCTAACAAGGTCCTAACACATCCTAACAAGGTCCTAGAACATCCTGACAAGGTCCTAGAACATCCTAACAAGATCCTAACATCCTAACAAGGTCCTAACATCCTAACAAGATCCTAACATCCTAACAAGGTCCTAGAACATCCTAACAAGGTCCTAACACATCCTAACAAGGTCCTAGAACATCCTAACAAGGTCCTAACATCCTAACAAGGTCCTAACACATCCTAACAAGGTCCTAACATCCTGACAAGGTCCTAACATCCTAACAAGGTCCTAACACATCCTAACAAGGTCCTAACACATCCTAACAAGGTCCTAACATCCTAACAAGGTCCTTACATCCTAACAAGGTCCTAACATCCTAACAAGGTCCTAACATCCTAACAAGGACCTAACATCCTAACAAGGTCCTAACACATCCTAACAACGTCCTAACATCCTAACAAGGTCCTAACATCCTAACAAGGTCCTAACATCCTAACAAGGTCCTAGAACATCCTGACAAGGTCCTAACATCCTAACAAGGTCCTAGAACATCCTAACAAGGTCCTAGAACATCCTAACAAGGTCCTAACATCCTAACAAGGTCCTAGAACATCCTAACAAGGTCCTAACATCCTAACAAGGTCCTAACATCCTAACAAGGTCCTAACATCCTAACAAGGTCCTAACATCCTAACAAGGTCCTAACATCCTAACAAGGTCCTAACATCCTGACAAGGTCCTAACACATCCTAACAAGGTCCTAACATCCTAACAAGGTCCTAACATCCTAACAAGGTCCTAACATCCTGACAAGGTCGTAACATCCTAACAAGGTCCTAGAACATCCTAACAAGGTCCTAACATCCTAACAAGGTCGTAACATCCTAACAAGGTCCTAGAACATCCTAACAAGGTCCTAACATCCTAACAAGGTCCTAACATCCTGACAAGGTCCTAACATCCTAACAAGGTCCTAACATCCTGACAAGGTCGTAACATACTAACAAGGTCCTAACATCCTAACAAGGTCCTAACATCCTAACAAGGTCGTAACATCCTAACAAGGTCCTAGAACATCCTAACAAGGTCCTAACATCCTAACAAGGTCCTAACATCCTGACAAGGTCCTAACACATCCTAACAAGGTCCTAACATCCTAACAAGGTCCTAACATCCTAACAAGGTCCTAACATCCTAACAAGGTCCTAACATCCTAACAAGGTCCTAGAACATCCTAACAAGGTCCTAACATCCTAACAAGGTCCTAACATCCTAACAAGGTCCTAACATCCTAACAAGGTCGTAACATCCTAACAAGTCCTAACAAGGTCCTAACACATCCTAACAAGGTCCTAACATCCTAACAAGGTCCTAACATCCTGACAAGGTCCTAACACATCCTAACAAGGTCCTAGAACATCCTAACAAGGTCCTAACATCCTAACAAGGTCCTAACATCCTGACAAGGTCCTAACACATCCTAACAAGGTCCTAGAACATCCTAACAAGGTCCTAACATCCTAATAAGGTCCTAACATCCTAACAAGGTCCTAACATCCTAACAAGGTCCTAACATCCTAACAAGGTCCTAACATCCTAACAAGGTCCTAGAACATCCTAACAAGGTCCTAACATCCTAACAAGGTCCTAACATCCTAACAAGGTCCTAACATCCTAACAAGGTCCTAACATCCTAACAAGGTCCTAACATCCTAACAAGGTCCTAGAACATCCTAACAAGGTCCTAACATCCTAACAAGGTCCTAACATCCTGACAAGGTCCTAACACATCCTAACAAGGTCCTAACATCCTAACAAGGTCCTAACATCCTAACAAGGTCCTAACATCCTAACAAGGTCCTAACATCCTAACAAGGTCCTAGAACATCCTAACAAGGTCCTAACATCCTAACAAGGTCCTAACATCCTAACAAGGTCCTAACATCCTAACAAGGTCGTAACATCCTAACAAGGTCCTAACATCCTAACAAGGTCCTAACATCCTAACAAGGTCCTAACATCCTAACAAGGTCCTAACATCCTAACAAGGTCCTAACATCCTAACAAGGTCCTAGAACATCCTAACAAGGTCCTAACATCCTAACAAGGTCCTAACATCCTAACAAGGTCCTAACATCCTAACAAGGTCCTAACATCCTAACAAGGTCCTAACATCCTAACAAGGTCCTAACACATCCTAACAAGGTCCTAACATCCTAACAAGGTCCTAACATCCTAACAAGGTCCTAACATCCTAACAAGGTCCTAACACATCCTAACAAGGTCCTAACATCCTAACAAGGTCCTAACATCCTAACAAGGTCCTAACATCCTAACAAGGTCCTAACATCCTAACAAGGTCCTAACATCCTGACAAGGTCCTAACACATCCTAACAAGGTCCTAACATCCTAACAAGGTCCTAACATCCTAACAAGGTCCTAACACATCCTAACAAGGTCCTAACATCCTAACAAGGTCCTAACATCCTAACAAGGTCCTAACACATCCTAACAAGGTCCTAACATCCTAACAAGGTCCTAACATCCTAACAAGGTCCTAACATCCTAACAAGGTCCTAACACATCCTAACAAGGTCCTAACATCCTAACAAGGTCCTAACATCCTAACAAGGTCCTAACACATCCTAACAAGGTCCTAACACATCCTAACAAGGTCCTAACATCCTAACAAGGTCCTAACATCCTAACAAGGTCCTAACATCCTAACAAGGTCCTAACATCCTAACAAGGTCCTAACATCCTGACAAGGTCCTAACACATCCTAACAAGGTCCTAACATCCTAACAAGGTCCTAACATCCTAACAAGGTCCTAACACATCCTAACAAGGTCCTAACATCCTAACAAGGTCCTAACATCCTAACAAGGTCCTAACACATCCTAACAAGGTCCTAACATCCTAACAAGGTCCTAACATCCTGACAAGGTCCTAGAACATCCTAACAAGGTCCTAACATCCTAACAAGGTCCTAACATCCTAACAAGGTCCTAACAAGGTCCTAACATCCTAACAAGGTCCTAACATCCTAACAAGGTCCTAACATCCTAACAAGGTCCTAACATCCTAACAAGGTCCTAACATCCTAACAAGGTCCTAACATCCTAACAAGGTCCTAACACATCCTAACAAGGTCCGAACATCCTGACAAGGTCCTAGAACATCCTAACAAGGTCCTAACATCCTAACAAGGTCCTAACATCCTAACAAGGTCCTAACACATCCTGACAAGGTCCTAACATCCTAACAAGGTCCTAACATCCTAACACGGTCCTAACAAGGTCCTAACATCCTAACAAGGTCCTAACACATCCTAACAAGGTCCTAACATCCTAACAAGGTCCTAACATCCTAACAAGGTCCTAACATCCTAACAAGGTCCTAACATCCTAACAAGATCCTAGAACATCCTAACAAGATCCTAGAACATCCTAACAAGGTCCTAACATCCTAACAAGGTCCTAACAAGGTCCTAACATCCTAACAAGGTCCTAACATCCTAACACGGTCCTAACAAGGTCCTAACATCCTAACAAGGTCCTAACATCCTAACAAGGTCCTAACATCCTAACAAAGTCCTAACATCCTAACAAGGTCCTAACATCCTAACAAGGTCCTAACATCCTAACAAGGTCCTAACATCCTAACAAGGTCCTAACATCCTAACAAGGTCCTAACAAGTCCTAACAAGGTCCTAACATCCTAACAAGGTCCTTACATCCTAACAAGGTCCTAACATCCTAACAAGGTCCTAGAACATCCTAACAATGTCCTAACAAGTCCTAACAAGGTCCTAACATCCTAACAAGGTCCTAACATCCTAACAAGGTCCTAACATCCTAACAAGGTCCTAACAAGTCCTAACAAGGTCCTAACATCCTAACAAGGTCCTAACATCCTAACAAGGTCCTAACATCCTAACAAGATCCTAACACATCCTAACAATGTCCTAACATCCTAACAAGGTCCTAACATCCTGACAAGGTCCTAACATCCTAACAAGGTCCTAACATCCTAACAAGGTCCTAACATCCTAACAAGGTCCTTACATCCTAACAAGGTCCTAACACATCCTAACAAGGTCCTAACATCCTAACAAGGTCCTAACACATCCTAACAAGGTCCTAACATCCTAACAAGGTCCTAACACATCCTAACAAGGTCCTAACATCCTAACAAGGTCCTAACATCCTAACAAGGTCCTAACACATCCTAACAAGGTCCTAACATCCTAACAAGGTCCTAACACATCCTAACAAGGTCCTAACATCCTAACAAGGTCCTAACACATCCTAATCAGTTCTGAACACATTCCTAACAAGATCACAGAGTTTCAAGCAAACGTCATGAATAAGCCGAATGTTCAAGCATGTGACAGGTTGTTGTGGCCGAGTGGTTAAGGCGATGGACTTGAAATCCATTGGGGATTCCCCGCGCAGGTTCAAATCCTGCCAACAACGGGAAATGTTTCAGATTGCAGAACACTGACTAACTTGTGGTTTTTAACCACACCCCAAACTTCCTTTCAAGACTAATCAGTTGGATTCCTTTGTGTCTTCTATTGGGAAATGTTGGTATAACATTGTTTTTTGCCTTGTATGCTTTAACACTAATGCACAAATCCTGTTTTCAAGTGAACATTCCCATGGCGAGGCCATGTTCCTTTGACACAGGCTGTTTCCGAATTTGCATACTGTACTACTAGTGTACACTGATTTGGCCAAAATGTAGTAAGTAGTATGTAAGTAGTATGCTGTATGTGAACAGAAGGAAATCTGCACTGTGCGAAAAATACCTGGATGTTTTACTGACAACTACTAATACTACTTACTAACAAGGTCCTAACATCCTAACAAGGTCCTAACACATCCTAACAAGGTCCTAACATCCTAACAAGGTCCGAACATCCTAACAAGGTCCTAACATCCTAACAAGGCCCTAACATCCTAACAAGGTCCTAACATCCTAACAAGGTCCTAACATCCTAACAAGGCCCTAACATCCTAACAAGGTCCTAACATCCTAACAAGGTCCTAACATCCTAACAAGGTCCTAACATCCTAACAAGGTCCTAACACATCCTAACAAGGTCCTAACATCCTAACAAGGTCCTAACATCCTAACAAGGTCCTAACATCCTAACAAGGTCCTAACATCCTAACAAGGTCCTTACATCCTAACAAGGTCCTAACATCCTAACAAGGTCCTAACATCCTAACAAGGTCCTAACACATCCTAACAAGGTCCTAACATCCTAACAAGGTCCTTACATCCTAACAAGGTCCTAACACATCCTAACAAGGTCCTAACATCCTAACAAGGTCCTAACATCCCAACAAGGTCCTAACATCCTAACAAGGTCCTAACATCCTGACAAGGTCCTAACATCCTAACAAGGTCCTAGCATCCTAACAAGGTCCTAACATCCTGACAAGGTCCTAACATCCTAACAAGGTCCTAACATCCTAACAAGGTCCTAGCATCCTAACAAGGTCCTGACATCCTAACAAGGTCCTAACATCCTAACAAGGTCCTAACATCCTAACAAGGTCCTAACACATCCTAACAAGGTCCTAACATCCTAACAAGGTCCTAACACATCCTAACAAGGTCCTAACATCCTGACAAGGTCCTTACATCCTAACAAGGTCCTAACATCCTAACAAGGTCCTAACACATCCTAACAAGGTCCTAACATCCTAACAAGGTCCTAACACATCCTAACAAGGTCCTAACATCCTAACAAGGTCCTAACATCCTAACAAGGTCCTAACATCCTAACAAGGTCCTAACACATCCTAACAAGGTCCTAACATCCTAACAAGGTCCTAACACATCCTAACAAGGTCCTAACATCCTGACAAGGTCCTAACATCCTAACAAGGTCCTAACATCCTAACAAGGTCCTAACATCCTAACAAGGTCCTTACATCCTAACAAGGTCCTAACATCCTAACAAGGTCCTAACACATCCTAACAAGGTCCTAACATCCTAAAAAGGTCCTAACATCCTAACAAGGTCCTAACATCCTAACAAGGTCCTAACACATCCTAACAAGGTCCTAACATCCTAACAAGGTCCTAACATCCTAACAAGGTCCCAACATCCTAACAAGGTCCTAACACATCCTAACAAGGTCATAACACATCCTAACAAGGTCCTTACATCCTAACAAGGTCCTAGAACATCCTGACAAGGTCCTAACATCCTAACAAGGTCCTAACATCCTAACAAGGTCCTAGAACATCCTGACAAGGTCCTAACATCCTAACAAGGTCCTAACACATCCTAACAAGGTCCTAACATCCTAACAAGGTCCTAACATCCTAACAAGGTCCTAACATCCTAACAAGGTCCTAGAACATCCTGACAAGGTCCTAGAACATCCTGACAAGGTCCTAACATCCTAACAAGGTCCTAACACATCCTAACAAGGTCCTAACATCCTAACAAGGTCCTAACATCCTAACAAGGTCCTAAGACATCCTAACAAGGTCCTAACACATCCTAACAAGGTCCTAACATCCTGACAAGGTCCTAACACATCCTAACAAGGTCCTAACATCCTGACAAGGTCCTAACACATCCTAACAAGGTCCTAACATCCTAACAAGGTCCTAACATCCTAATCAGTTCTGAACACATTCCTAACAAGATCACAGAGTTTCAAGCAAGGTCCGAACACAGGTCCTAACAACTCTGAACAAGCACGCAGGTCACGTGGTGTTGGAGGGGGCCTGGCTATCGCTTGAAAGTGTTGGCCATTTTTCAAAACTTGAGTAAAAGTCATGAATAAGCCGAATGTTCAAGCATGTGACAGGTTGTTGTGGCCGAGTGGTTAAGGCGATGGACTTGAAATCCATTGGGGGTTCCCCGCGCAGGTTCAAATCCTGCCAACAACGGGAAATGTTTCAGATTGCAGAACACTGACTAACTTGTGGTTTTTAACCACACCCCAAACTTCCTTTCAAGACTAATCAGTTGGATTCCTTTGTGTCTTGTATTGTTTTTTGCCTTGTTTATGCTTTAACACTAATGCACAAATCCTGTTTTCAAGTGAACATTCCGATGGCGAGCCCATGTTCCTTTGTCACAGGCTGTTTCCGAATTTGCATACTGTACTACTAGTGTACACTGATTTGGCCAAAATGTAGTAAGTAGTATGTAAGTAGTATGCTGTATGTGAACAGAAGGAAATCTGCAGTGTGCGAAAAATACCCGGATGTTTTACTGATTTGGAAAAAAAAAAATCTTTTTTTTCTCAAAGCTTTATTGAGAAAACACAAGTGCAGTACAAACAGCGGTGACCACCCTGGAGAGGGAGGAGGAATACAAATGTAAGTAACATTATTATATAACTTTTTCATTCAATTTAGTGTAAGGACAACGATTAAAAATTGTGACAAAGCTACATTGCCCATTTGTAATGAATATAGAACTTGGCATATTTGTCCTAATAACGTTAATACAAAGCAATAACGTAACGTTTTTAATAGTATGTTAGGTTTTTGTTAGTTATCTTAGCGTGCTTGCTAGGTAAATTAAAGTGATTTAAGTGTTATGACAACGTTATATATCGGTAGTTCGTTGTATTTTCATGTAATAACTACTTTTTATTGCTGTGTTTTGACAGAGAATTTGTCCGGGAGCTGATATAAATAGATGCAGAGAGAGGGTTTGGACAAGGAGGAGAAGATGGAGAGAGAGCGACTCGACAGAGAGGAGAAGAACTTTGTTAATAATAAAATAAAATGAAATTCAATAGACTGATATGTTCATTTCAATACATTTATTAAAATCCCTTTCCATCCATTATGTCATTTCATCAATGAATGTGGTTTTACTGCTATTTCAACATTTAAGATAAGATAATCCTTTATTAGTCCCACATCGGGGAAATTTGCAAAAGATGGCCCGACTGGAATCGAACCCGCATTCGCTGTACGTAAGTCGCCTACTCAACCCGTCGAGCTATACGGAGGCGATCACGTTTGTCGCCCCGGCCGTGAGCTGCTGCTGTTACCATGGTAACAGCTGCTGCTGCCCGGGGCCGGCGGCTCTTCTGATCCCCGAAACATCGGATCAAATTTCTTAACAGGCGTTATTTGGATAAACTGAGCCCAGGGTGGGGATCTTAACGGTTACTTTTATGCCTGAAAAGATGTTAAAACGTAATAAAGTGGCATATTAACAGCGCTACAGCTGAAATTACAACAGCTTCTAGTCTGCTTTTAAATCTCATCTTTCGCTGACGTTTTGGTGCGAGATGCATTCTGGGATACACTGTAGCACACTGCTGTGTGAATGGTCTGCTGGAGCAGCGTACTGAATCCTTCATTTAGTAGGCAGTATTCAGTGCATACTTTGCTGTATGTAGCATATAGTGCGGTAGTGTCCGAATTCGGAAACGGCCACAGAGTCTAGCACGGTTGCCAGGGTGATATTTTGTCTAGTTGTTCCCAGCCTGGCCATTATAAGATAGCGTGTGCTTAAACATTGCAAGGGCATTTACTGGCTGACTGTTCGTCTGATCAGATCGGCATTGTGTGACCCTCCATTCATGAATGTTTTTCTCTTTTCATTAAAACTCCAAAAAGACAGCTGAGTGTGTCCTGACATTCATTTTTGAACACCTTTATTGAACGAACATCAATTTTTGCCACCACAGTCTCCTCCAGTCTCCTCCAATCTTTCTCTCATCCAAAAATGAGTTGAGTTTAAAGGCTCTGCTGGGATTTGAACCCAGGATCTCCTGTTTACTAGACAGGTGCTTTGACCAACTAAGCCACAGGGCCTCCTTAACCTCCCACTTACCTCGTCTCCATGGTGATTTCTCTTACCGAAACATTCGGGGCCTCGATACTAACGTTGCATAACCCCCCCCCCCCCCAAATAAAGAACACACCATGTTCCACACATGTCAGGATGTAGTAAAAAAAACGCTTTTATACACCAATTGGCTGGGAATCAAACTTGTCATTAGATTAGATGGAATCTGCTGAGTAAAAAGAAAAAACAACAAAATACCAAACAGAATTCTATCCAAGCCAGCTCATGGCTCGTTGGTCTAGTAGTATGATTCTCGCTTTGGGTGCGAGAGGTCCCGGGTTCAATTCCCGGATGAGCCCCAGAGATTTATGCAATTTGTGATTTTTCTCCTCCAAGTAGCAAAGTTTCAAGACTGTAGTACAATGCTTTACCTGAAGACCAACATTGGCATGATGTGTGAATGCTGAAAACCTACATCTTGCTTCTCTTTCATGCCAAGAGGTCAGCCGGTAAGGCGTAGTCCGTAAACCCTTTCCCCTTTCTTTAATTGGGCTCCTTTTTTGATTTATTGCCCCAACCAATGTGCCTTTTTTAAATAATAAAATATTGTGTGTATTATTGAACTCCGTCCCCTTTCTCCCTCCCTGAGTTTGGAACATGAGGCCCCAGGTCTACCACGCCAGACTAGACCCCAGATACAACAGAGACCAGGTTTACCTCAACAAACATGGGTCTTGACGTGCCAATCCGTGGTAATCCCAAGTGACAGCAGCATTGAGACTATTCAGGTTGTCCAATCAGACGCAGTTCTTTCACTCAGCCAGCAGATGTCACTCCTCTGAGCATATCAAATGCAAAAGCAGTGTGTCATTTTTTATTTTCTCCAAGTGTTTCAACGCTCCATAAGGGTTCAGTTTCACCATCACCAAAGACCGGTTGATTGACAAATAATGAAATATAAATTGTCAATATTTCGTGCTACTTTTAGGTTCCTCCTCAACCTCTCCCAAACCATGACAAAATCAAACATTATTGCCAAATAGGTTCTCGACACCACTGTTACCATCTTACACAGCCAAATGTGTCCTGTTCAGAGATGATACACGTACACTGTTGTGGAATTTCATAAATTGCACAAAGTAAAGTACAGGAGCCTCATTTATAAAAGGATTCATACTAAAAGTGCACGTGCGCTCAAAAGCCAAAAATGCCGTGCGCACAAAAAAAAATCCTGATTTATAAAACCGTGTGCATGCACACTTGCACGCAATGTTCGCTTTATAACTTTACTTGGCTTAACTTTATTTATTTCTCAGGACAATGCACATTGATGAACATATATACATATGTAAATGTGCTAGATTGTAGCACAAGGCTAGTTTCCATCTGTAGTCCAGTATAGGCAGGTAAGGTGTTACAAGCAGAAAAGGTAAAAATGCAATAAGAAAATGAAAACAGAAACAAAGACAAGTACAATTAGTAAAATGATAATGATCACAAAAAGTTAGTAGGTAAGAGGAGACCCAAACACACATTAGGTGTGTGTACACATTTGTTGACCTCTGAGCCACATTTTTATCTGGTTTTTAAAAGTTGTTAAAGAGGGGCATTCCCTTATGTGTACAGGTATAGAATTCCTTTATGGATAGTGCGTTATGGCTAAAAGCAGTTTTTCTGAACGGAACCTCTACGTCTCTGTTGGACACTGCTCAGTGACCCGCGACTGTCGGTATTTAAAAGATTCCTGGGGGCGGTGGTGCCAGGCCATGTAGGGTTTTATACATTAGACAACTGTATGAGAATTTGCAGAAGTTGTCAAAGCTTAATAGATTGTATTTGTCCAAGATGTTGCAATGATGGTATGAGAGAGTTTTTTTATCCAGGATTTTGAGTGTGGTCGGCCCCACCATGGTCCAGGTTGTGATGCAGTAGCTTAAATGTGAGAAAATCATAGCATGTAAAAATGTTAGGGCAGCAGTGTTTGACATGGCACATCTAATGTGCTTAAAATTATAAAGATTGAACTTTATTTTTTTAGTGATCATTTTTATATGTTTTTTAAAAGAGAAATTTGAGTCTAGAAAAACACCTAAGTATTTAAAGTATGTTACCACTTCTAACTTTTCAGTGCCTAAGCTGACCCCGGGTTGAGAACGCGTAGGGGAGGGTTGCTTTGGAAAGTATAAGCATACGGTTTTTTTAGCGTTTAATACAAGACATGATCTGTGGAGCCACGTTTGTATGTGTGTAAGAGCTGTAGAGAGTACACAAGCTGCTTCCTCAGGGTCTTTAGCTTTGGTGAATAAGACTGTGTCATCTGCGTAGAGTTGGACGTCCACATGTGGGCAGTGTTCAGGCAAGTCATTAATGTAAAGTGAAAATAAAATGGGCCCCAGTATGGACCCCTGGGGGACCCCTACTGGACAGCTCATAAAGCTGGACCTACAGCAGTACATTGTTGTGTGACAAGTATGACCAGAACTACATCATGGATTGAACAGAAAAATTAAAATCAATGAGTTTTGATAGCAGTACATTATGCCATAAGTCACGTGAATTCGCCTCATATCCCGCCCTCTACACGCCCACTTTTTATGGGTAATGCAAACTACTTGGTGACTGTATTTGCATATAAATGAGCCTGCTGAGCATGCGCAGCGCCACCTGCAGTCTGTTTCTGCTGCGTCAGGATGAATGAGACGTGTCGAGCAACCGTGCCACTAAATTTCACGGAGACTGAGATGGAGATGTTGAGGATGAGGTGGAGGCAGGAAAACCACATCATTTGGTGGTCACAGTAATGGCATCACTAACAAAAAAAAAGCGAGTGAGTTGCCTGCCAGAATGTGATTTCTGTCCGCTGGAGCGCACACAGCAGCCCGTTGAGCGAGAGCGCTGAAACGTCAGATTTTCAGATTATGAAGCTCAAGAATGAGATCAAGTCATATTTAGGTAGAAACAACCTTTCATTAACTGTATTTGGCCTTCAATCAATTTTTGGCAGGTGAAAAGACCCATTTTAAGGGGAGAAATCAGATTCTGGCAGACAATCACTTTTTGGCACGACACCTGCCCAGCGTGTCCTGCACCGCGGACACGCCGGGCCGGTAGGATGATTTGACAGATGAAAATACCCCGTCAGATCACGCTTCCACATAGACATCAACATTTATCTATGTGGAAGCGTGATCTGACGGGGTATTTTCATCTGTCAAATCATCCTACCTGCCAATATCTATGTGGAAGCGTGATTTGACGTTTTTTTTTCTTGCGCCGAAGCGTCGTACACATGGATCTATGTGGAAGCACATTCTGACTTCCTGCTGTTAAATCGTCTATTTGCATGAAAAAGCCTTTAAAAAAAAGAAACTGAGATAAAAGAAACAGGGATGGTACGGTAATATTTTCTGCCGAGGTCGGACACCTTGGCAGAACACCGGCTTGGGTGTACATGGATCTATAAGTCTGATATGTGATGACATTAAAAGTATGACATGAATCTGCTTCATTTCACCACCTCACCACCTGCGTCGCCAGTTCCCCAGATCTTCAAAATGTTCGTGCGCGAGGGTCAGGGTTGACGTAAAGATATGCACATTTTTCCGTTAGTTTTTTTTTTTTTTAATCCCAACCTTCGCGTAGAAGGTGGCGTGCGCATCTTTCAAGCCCTGTTTTGTGCGCAAGCGAGCTTTATAAATGAGGTCCCAGATCCTTAACAAACTACAACATTGGTGAACTCGAGACAACCTGATCTCAGAAAAATCCGTGAAATGCCCACGACCTCTCACCACTATTTTCCGTGGTACCAACACGGAAAGTGGTATAATTACGTGTGAGCACCACGGATATAATACTATGCAAAGTCAAGGGGATCCGTGGTCGTGATATATACACGGATTATGACATTATTATAATTTATATATTATTCTTTGTTATAGCGGCTAAATTATGCGTTTTTGTCGCGTAAGGTACTGATTTTTACTGTCAGTTTGTAAAAGCATGTTTTTAACGCTGTTTTAGCAGTGTTTTATTGAGGTTTTAATGGGAGCACCACGGATATAGTACTATGCAAAGTCAATGGGATCCGTGGTCGTGATATATACACGGATTATGACATTATTATTATTTACATATTATTCTTTGTTTTGGTAGATAAATTATGAGTTTTTGTCACGCAAGGTACTGTTTGTTACTGTCAGTTTGTAAAAGCATGTTTTTAACGCTGTTTTAGCAGTATTTTATTGAGGTTTTAATGGGAGCACCACGGATATTGTACAATGCGAATCAATAGATACCGTTGTCTTGATATATAGACGGATATGACATTATTATTATCTATATATTATTCTTTGTTATAGTGGCTAAATTATAAAAAAGGGAGGTGAGGTATGAGCTTCATAACAAAACTATATAGTACTATGCAAAGTCAATGGGATCCGTCACCCGATTTGACTGCTGTAATACCATTGAATGAAGGACAAAACAATAACAATCATCCCATAGATATGGGCCAGTAGGGCCCTACTCTACCTACTAGTAGGCGCAGGAGGCTGTTATCGCCCCTTTCTATGGCTAACCCCATGTTATTAATGCTCAGTAGGCACAGAAGTTTTGTTATGAAGCTCATACCTCACCTCCCTTTTTTATAATTTAGCCACTATAACAAAGAATAATATATAGATAATAATAATGTCATATCCGTCTATATATCACGACAACGGTATCTATTGATTCGCATTGTACAATATCTGTGGTGCTCCCATTAAAACCTCAATAAAATACTGCTAAAACAGCGTTAAAAACATGCTTTTACAAACTGACAGTAACAAACAGTACCTTGCGCGACAAAAACTCATAATTTATCTACCAAAACAAAGAATAATATGTAAATAATAATAATGTCATAATCCGTGTATATATCACGACCACGGATCCCATTGACTTTGCATGGTATTATATCCGTGGTGCTCACACGTAATTATACCACTTTCCGTGTTGGTACCACGGAAAATACTGGTGAGAGGTCGTGGGCATTTCACGGAATTTTGTGAGATCAGGTTGACTCGAGATTACCAAAGTTTATTTTAACTGATGCGCAATCTGGAGAGTCAAAATGCAGCAGGCTGGACAGTTGAGCCTGAGGCAACATGTTGTTTGACACCTGTTATACGGGAATGGGTCGGACCTGAAAGAGCATTGGAAGCATTGGAAGTTCTCTTAGAGAAAGGCATACATTAAAAAAGAGATGCAGCATTTTCATCTGCATCTACATCTTCTATACCCCCCTCTTCTAATTCCTTTCTCGCAGCTGGAGTTTTGTTGGTATTTTGCATTTATACAGTTGTTAACCCCCCCCCCCCCCCCCCCCCCCACTCTCCTGCTCCCCACAACTGTGTATTATAAAGTACACCATGTTTGAATTTTTTCCACGACAACGTCTTATTATTATTATTATTTCTTTTATTTGGGTCATTGTTTAAGCGCTACATTCATTTTATTTTCACCATATTTTGATGATACATTAAAATGACAAAAAGGCTGGCAAACATATGTTACAGAGTATCCGGACACAAGAAATTGAACACCGGATGTCCAGATGTTCGGGTGTGGGGCTCCTGCCCTAAATGGTTCCCTGTTATCCGTCCCACATTTGTAGGTTGTTAGGAAACAACATTCAGACGCTCAGAGCCATAAAATATCTTATGTACAGCATATGCAATAGTAGAATCTGCTACTCCAAACGTTTAGAAACAAAACTCCTCACAATTAGGGTCAAATCCACAAAGAATAGAGTGCGCCCGCAAATGGCGCCGCATTTGCACCCGCAATTTGCCCCGCTTTGAGGTCCTATTCACAAAAGATTTTGCTCTAATGATATGCCGGCGCAAACACGCCCATAAAGTTTTGCAGTAACTTCATTAACACCGGATTGGGATCAGATCAGGATCTGACGGTAATTCATGTGCTGTGTTTTGCTACACACACCTACAGGTCAGCTGTTAAACACACACATTCTAGATTTATATGTTTATATGGTGGAATTGTTTGTAATAAAGCAGCCCCTACTGTATGGATGAATCCTGAGCTCCGTCCTGTTATTTTTATTTTTAAATCCGAGATAAGTCCACAACCCCACTTGATCTGACTGTGTACAGTCATGTCTAACTGTAGATTTCACCCTTAATATCATTCAGTATCACACAGGCTTGAATGATATTGAAGAGAGAGAGAAACAGAGACAGAGAGGGAGTGAAGCCTGAATTATGGTTCTGCGTTAAATCGACGCAGAGCCTACGCCGTAATCTCTACGTTGGTGTAACGTGGAACCATAAATCAGCCTTGAGGAGTGAGTTTGCGCGCAGTTAATACACGTTTCGAAAAGACGGTATTTGCTCCACTATTTTTGCGTGTGGCAAATAGCGCTGGCCTTTGTGAATTAGTCGGTTTTTGCAATGAGGCTTATTTGCATAGAAAGGGGGCAATTTTGCGCCGAATGTATGAATATTACCTAATTTACATGTATGCAAATGGCACATGCGCACCATGACACTATTTGCTTGGCAGCAATGTGGTGCAATTCCCCCTTTGCGGGTGCTTTGTGAATTAGACGCTCTCTTTTTGTCTCATTTGCACCGGTTTAGCGGCCGCAAAAGCCGCGCAATCCTTTTGTGGATTTGGCCCTTACTGCGACATTTGTAAGCATTTACAACATTTACATGGGCAGGATATGTCTTACAGGATATGCAGATGACTCCACTCTTCTTTTGATTTTCATTTTGTCCATATCAGGAAAGCACGTATGAAAATCCAGCAGAAAGACAACATTAGGTACACATATCAGTTAACTGACACATTTCAGGTGTTTTTAAAGAGGAATTATGGGTACATTTAATTATATCTGCACTGTGTGGAGTACCACAAGGCTTCATCTTGGGCCAACTATAATTTGCTTTGCTTAAGGTCGTACTAGGTTCCACCACAAGGCTGGATCGTCAGACATGGTGTGTTCAGTACTCGTGAACAGAATACGGGGTCTTCTGGGATGTGGACCTGGTGGTCTGGCTGTCCCAACTGAGATGTCTCCTCAGATAGGGAATCTTCTTGGCCATCAGTCTTTTGAAGTGACTCTGGAACTTGTTTCCTACAAATGTGTAAAACACAGGACTGATGCAGCAGTACAAGTAGGCGATGTTCCGGGTCACATACAGGGCGTAGTCTAGACTGTCATCACATGGGTCTTCTTCTGGGCTGGATTGGGAGATCTTGATACCTTGAAGGAGGGCAACGATATTGAAGGGCGTCCAGCAGACAAAGAAGGTGAAGATGATGACAAATATGAGCTTAATGGCGCGACACCTCTCCTTCAGGCGGGTGGTTTGGATACGTACAGTGATGCAGATGTAGCAGTACATCACCATGATGAGAGGAAAGAGGAAGAAGAGCAGGAACTGTTGATAGGAACTGACCAGGCGCCAGTTGTCCATGGTGCTCTTCGCGTACCCCATCTCCTCGCACATGAGTCCGGCTAAAGGGTTCTTAGAAACATTCTGAAGAACCAGCTCCTTCACACTTGCGAGAATGCTGATGCACCAAACCACGACCGACGCGATGATGGCGTACACTCGCTTCCTGTTCTTGGCAGCCGCCACCGCGTGCACCACGGCCAGGTACCGGTCAAAGGTCATGAGTGTGAGGAAGAGGATGGAGCTGTAGAACCCAATGAAATAGGCGCTACTGACCATCTTACAGAGAGCAGCACCGAAGATCCACTCGGACAGATGATACCAGGCCCAGAAAGGCAGACTGGAGGCAAACAGGATGTTGGAGAGGACCAGATTCAAGAGGAAGATGTTTGTCACCGTGTTGAGCTTCTCGTACTTGTGGATGATGAAGAGGACAAGCCCGTTACCGAGGTAACTCAAGGCGAAGTTGACGTAGTAGAAGACTGGGATGAATCTTGCTCCAAACTCGTTGACATTGTTCTTCGCACAGACCTGGACGGTTTCACTGACCACGTAGTTTGGGTCGGTCATGTTCATGGTTTCGTTGAACAGTTTCAGGAAGAGATCGTACTGGTCTTCGTCGTCGTCCATGGTGGCGCTTGTCCTGTGGCAAAACAAACACAAGAAAAAATCCACGTTAGATGACACATAACCAGACATTTGTAGAAGGACACACTATATTTCTAAAAGGTCCAGATCAGAGACAAGCAGGAGGTGTTCAGGAGAAAGATGGAGAACAAGTTCCAACAGAACAACCAAGAGAGGTTCTTGTAGTTTGTCGTGCTGGTCTGCCCGCCTCCTTTTCTCTTTTGTGTATGTTTGCAGGCCAGAGCTTCAGGAGCTGCAGGCTGACCTGCAGCCCCCCCTCTGATCAGATTCAGATTCAGATTCAGAAAACTTTATTCATCCCCGAGGGGCAATTGCAGGACAACTGAGCAGCAAGACGTTGAAAATCTCAAATAGAACAAGAAATAAAGTAGAATAAAAATGAACAGGGCATATCTCCTTATGTACAAAAAAATATATAAATATACGAATGTCAGAAAAACTCTACAGAAAAAATCTACAGCAGAGTGACTGTAGTGGTATAAGTAAAAATATAAAGTATAAAGTGTCAATGCAAAGTGTCGACAGTGGATGTTAACAGTCCAACGGGAGTATATAGTAGTCCGGGGGGGGGAGGAGTTTAGCAGCTAGAATTAAAAAGCAGGGTAGCTTTGGGGACAAAAGTGTCCCTCCTCCTCTCAGTCCTGCAGGCGACGCAGCGCAGGCGCCTCCTGGAGGGGAGCCACTGGAATGCAGGATGGAGTATGTGGGAGGGGTCCTTCATGATTTTGTCTGCCTGGCTGAGGGCCTGCTGGTTGAAAACCACAGACAGAGTTCTGACCGGCAGGCCGATGATTTTCGAGCACAGTGATGCTCTGCAGTCTGTTCCTGTTCTGGATGCTGAGGGAGTGGAACCAGCAGGTCATTGAGAAGGTCATGATGCTTTCCAGGAAGGCGTAGTAGAAAGTCATCATGATGTGTGTGCTGACTCTAAAGCAGTTGAGTTTCCTGAGGAGGTACAGCCGTTTGATGACACTTCCTGAGAATCTCCACTGTGGAGGGGAGTTTTTACCTGCCATTGTTTATGTAATAATTGCTTGGGGGTTTATGTTCATGTTCTGGGTCTCTCGAAAGATCCCAGAGACAACTTCTGCTGTAATAGACGCTATATAAATAAAATTGAATTGAATTGAATATAATTGAATAGATGTGTGGTCAGGGATGAAGGAGAGCACAGGCTTCAAGCAGAAGGAGGACCAGCTATGTGGGATCCTGCAGCATCCCTCTTCAACCTCAGCCTGAACCAGGGCTGTGGAAGACCTCCTGCCTCATTCCAAGACCAAAACGATCTCTTCCATCTTCTCCTAATTACCACAGACCTGTAGCCCCAACATCGCACACCATGAAACTCCTGGAGAGACTTCTATTGTTCCACCTGAATATGCAATCAAACACCTTCCAAGACCCACTCCAGTTATATTATCATCGTGGGGGTGGAGGTGGAGACACCATCATTCACCTGCTTGAACCAACCCACAGTCATCTGGACAAAAGCAGCAGCAGCGTGAGGATCATGTTCTCTGGTTTCTCCAGTTCTTCTAACTCCATCTAGCTTGCAAAACTGAGTCAGAACCTCCAGGAGACACAGGTGGAGCTTCCAGGAGACACAGGTGGAGCCTCCAGGAGACACAGGTGGAGCCTCCAGGAGACACAGGTGGAGCTCCCAGGAGACACAGGTGGAGCTCCCAGGAGACACAGGTGGAGCTCCCAGGAGACACAGGTGGATCCCCCAGGAGACACAGGTGGATTCCCCAGGAGACACGTGTGGAGCCTCCACACTCACCTGGATTACTGAAAACCTGACAAACACCTGACTACCTGGTTGTGTGTCTGAGCCTGGTGGACCGTTTTGTGGCATGGTGGCAACAATCATCTAATCTTGAAGGTGAACAAGACAAAGGACATGATTGTGGATTTTAGGAGAACCAGGATTAAGTCAGATATTTCCCCATCATGGGAGAAGAGGTGGAGGTGGTGGAGGAGTATAAACACCTTGCTGTTCACCTGGACGGCAGACTGGACCGGAGATACAACACTGATGCCGTTTATCAGAAAGGAAACAGCAGACTTTACCTCTAGATGAAGTTCAGGTCCTTCAGGGTTTGCGGTAAGAGGTTGAAGATCTTCAATCAGTCTGTTGTGGAGAGTTCAGTCACATCTGCAGTCGTCTGTTGGGGAGCAGCACCAGAACCAGAGACTTCAAGAGACTGAACACACTGAAAAAGAAAGCTGGTTCTGTTCTGGAGACGGTTCTGGACCTTCAGTCAGAGGTTCTTCAGATCTGCTGCAACACAGAAGGGACAGGAGACATTGTTCCACTGAGCTGATCAAAGCAAGCTGTGTAACACTTGGTTAGAGCTCTTTAAAGGTGTTGCTGAGCTGGTTTCAAACATAGAAGCTGGGAGGATGTGGCTTTGCATGAACTGGCAGTTAAATCCCCTGACATCCAACACCTCTGTCACTGTTTTCAGTTGCCGTTTAAAATATATTTCCTGCTGAAAAAACAAGAAGAGAAACTGCTGACAGAAGCAGTGTGACTGGTCCAGCTGTTGAGTAATGTTTTCTCTCAGAAATGACGCGTGTCAGCTGCTGGGGTCGGCCATCACCGCTCACAAATGGTGGATAATACTCTGGGAAATGGTCAGGAATCGTAGACGTGGTTGAAAATGGTCAAAAAAAGAGTTGAAAAGTTAGGAAAATAAATAGAAATTGGTGCAATCAGTGAATCAGAACAATAACGTGCCAAAGTCTTAGACAGCTGTTTAGTTGTTTTTGTCAAAAGGGATGTCAAAGACTCTGATCCAAAAGGAAACACCACCTCCACCTTTAAGAGCAACTTAATTAGTGTTTAGTAAACCTCTAGTTAGTGTTTAGTAAACCTAGTTAGTGTTTACTAAACATCTAGTTAGTGTTAGTAAAGCCTCTAGTTAGTGTTTAGTAAACCTCTAGTTACTTTCGTGGGGGCGGGTGCACCTGCCCATGTCGGCGGCCGGGGCGGCTCTGTCTCTCCGGGCAGGCTGGCCCCCTGCCGGATGGGGGTCGTTGGCCTGGAGGGTGAGGGCCTCCTTGCCACGTGTCCGTCCCGGACCGGGTGGCCGGGGATTGCCTGGGTCGCGGTCCGCCGCCGCGGGATCCCTGGCTGCTTCTTCCCGCGCGGTGGGGGCCCCGCCCGCGGGCCCCCTCGGCCGCCGCCGGGGGGGGGGGGGGGGGGCTTGCAGGCGGTGGGTTGCCTCCCTCCTACTTCTCCCCTCCGTGGGGTTGCTGGTGGCCTGGGTTCCGGGCTCTTCCGTGTCGGCCTCTGATCTCGCGGGTGGCGGGGTTGCTCCCCCCCCTCCCCCACTATAGCTACACTTCAGGTGGAGCTTTGTTTGGTTTATTACACACACATACACACACACACACACACACACACACACACACACACACACACACACACACACACACACACACACACACGCATGATCATATACATACACGTATACACACACATAGACATACACACTGGCTCGTTCACCTGCATGCTTGCTCTGTAGTTTTTGGGGTTAGGTAGCGGTAGCGCTAGCTTAGCTCAGACTGCGATCAGATCTCAAGATTTGGGTCGATTGCTGCTCGTGTTTTGGTTGGCTCCGTGCCGGTTTTGTGTTTTGTATGTCGTTTTTTGTTGCAGATTTCGTGACGTGTGTCTCCGTGTGTTCCTGCTTCCTGGATTGGCAGTGGATGTCTAGTTAGTGTTTAATAAACCTCTAGTTAGTGTTAGTAAACCTCTAGTTAGTGTTTAGTAAACCTCTAGTTAGTGTTAGTAAACCTCTAGTTAGTGTTTAGTAAACCTCTAGTTAGTGTTTAGTAAACCTCTAGTTAGTGTTTAGTAAACCTCTAGTTAGTGTTTAATAAACCTCTAGTTAGTGTTTAGTAAACCTCTAGTTAGTGTTAGTAAACCTCTAGTTAGTGTTAGTAAACCTCTAGTTAGTGTTTAGTAAACCTCTAGTTAGTGTTTAGTAAACCTCTAGTTAGTGTTAGTAAACCTAGTCAGTGTTTAGTACACCAACTAACCAGGTATTAGTCATATAGAACTCTTAGTTGTCCAGTTAACGATCATTAATACTAATAAATCTGCTCTTCTGGACCTTTGACAACATATCTGTGTCTCTTTGTTCTTCGTCGTCTCTTTCCTGTAATTCTTTATTTTTAAAAAGGGACAGTGTACATTGCAACGTTTCCTTGCAGAAAGTAAATGTACCCGAGTTAGCCGAAAGGCTAATTTTTATCAGCAGTCCCTTCACCAGATGTTAGAAGACATTTTTAAAAAATAAAATAAAAAGTGCACAATAGACATAAACACAAATACAGCGTGCATGACATATCACAACAAAGACAGATACAGTGCAAATATCTCTCTTTTCCTGCTCTACCTGGCTGGTCTTCAGCAGGACGGCCCCCCTTATGATCCAGGTTTCTTCCCTCTTAACGGGGAGATTTTAGCTGTTGACTACGTAATAATTGATCGGGGCTCATATTCTGATTTCTGGAAAGATTGTTGTACACAGTACTTGAGTTGTATTGATTGATTTGAATTGATTGATTTTATTGATTACAAATAATATAATATATTACAAATAATAGCAGTGACCAAAACAGCTGCAGAAATACTGCAGGAATGACATAGCAGCAGTTAAATGCAGCCTTCTGTAAGCTTTAAATATCCACTGGGCTTACATCAAATACATCAAAACACAACAATAAAAAACACTTTTCTGAACTTATCAATATGACTCTGTCCTTCACAGGATAAGTAAAATGGATCACTGCAAAAACTCACAATCTTAACAAGAATATTTGTCTTATTTCTAGTTAAAACGTCTCATTTTAGTAAAAAAATCTCATTACACTTAAAACAAGACTCATCACTGGAAAAAACAACAATTTTCACCTGTTTCAAGTAGATTTTCACTTGAAATAAGTAGAAAAATCTGCCAGTGGAACAAGATTTTTTTGCTTGTAATAAGAAGATAAATCTTGTCACACTGGCAGATTTTCCTACTTATTTCAAGTGAAAATTTACTTGAAACAGGTGAAAATTGTCAAATAAGTTATTTTTCTGGTGTTATTTTTCTGGTGATGACTCTAAATGTTGAAATAGCAGTAAAACCACATTCATTGATGAAATGACATAAGGGATGGAAAGGAGGGATGACAGTTTTACAGGGGGGATGATTTGGACCGTTTTTATTTCAGGGGGGATGATTTGGACCGTTTTTATTTCAGGGGGGATGATTTGGACCGTTGGACCGTGTTTAAATAAAACTGAACTAAATTGACTTGTTTAATGGCGTCCGGATTGTTAGAGAACTGCCAATAATCAACACATTAGTGCATCTGCCCGTGATAATATCAATCCAACGTGATTTTGAAGGTTTGTAAGCAGAAATGAGGTTTGAGGGTGTAGGGAGCAGGAGGAGGCTGAGCCCGTTTAAAGCAGTGTGATGTGGATCAGAGGTGGACTCACCAGTGCAGCTCCGTGGAGGTCTGTAGTTCCCCAGCGAGTGCTCAGCTCTGCTGACGGATGGAGGGAAGTCCTGCAACACGCTGCAGCGTGGATGTGGGTGTGTTTCTACGTGGAAGTCAGATAACAGGAAGGAGGGACGACACATCTGGAGACGCTGCTGGACGTCGGTCCACATGTGACACACCCGACCTGCAGGAAAAGCCAGAAAATGGTAGAAAATGGTCTAAACTGCTCAGCAATGATAGGAAATAACTCATTATTAACGCATTACAAGAACAGGCTGCATGCTGTTTTGAAATGGTGGAAGAATTAACCACAGTTTCCTATTTGTTTAAAAGACTCGTGCAACATCTTGAACAAGACTATACAGTGCCTTGCGAAAGTATTTGGCCCCTTGAACTTTGTGACCTTTTGCCACATGTCAGGCTTCAAACATTAAGATAAAAAAATGTATCTTTTTGTGAAGAATCAACAACAAGTGGGACACAATCATGAAGTGGAACGAAATTTATTGGATATTTCAAACTTTTTTAACAAATAAAAAACTGAAAAATTGGGCGTGCAAAATTATTCAGCCCCGTAAGTTAATACTTTGTAGTGCCACCTTTTGCTGCGATTACAGCTGTAAGTCTCTTGGGGTTTGTCTCTATCAGTTTTGCACATGGAGAGAATTTTTTGCCCATTCCTCCTTCAAAACAGCTGGAGCTCAGTGAGGTTGGATGGAGAGCGTTTGTGAACAGCAGTTTTCAGTTCTTTCCACAAATTTCGACATTTCGACTTTTTTCTCGACATTTTTACTTTTTTCTCAACATTTCGACTTTTTTTAATCAACTTTTTCCTCGAAATTTTGACTTTTTTCTCAACATTTTTACCTTTTTGTCGACATTTCGACTTTTTTCTCGACATTTCGACTTTTTTTCTCTCGAAATTTTGACTTTTTTTCGACATTTCAACTTTTTTCTCAACATTTCGACTTTTTTCACGAAATTTTGACTTTTTTTGACATTTCAACTTTTTTCTCGACATTTCGACTTTTTTTCTCTCGAAATTTTGACTTTTTTTCGACATTTCAACTTTTTTCTCGACATTTCGACTTTTTTTCTCTCGAAATTTTGACTTTTTTTGACATTTCAACTTTTTTCTCGACATTTCGACTTTTTTTCTCTCGAAATTTTGACTTTTTTCTCAACATTTCGACTTTTTTCTTCAACATTAATCTTGACATTTCAACTTTTTTCTCGAAATGTCAACTTTTTTCTCGACATTTTGACTTTTTTCTCGAAGTGCATAATGAAATAAAAATCTTCCTCCTCTAAAATATTAGTTTTATTTTTCTCCTGCCTGGCCCTAACACTCCTCCGTAGAAAACTGGCCCTTTGTTTCCTGAGTTTTGGATCGTAAACCTCACAAGGGAATGATCTTTAACCCTTGTTCTGTCTTTGGGTCAAAATGACCCAATTCTTCCTTCCTTCTTTCCTCCTCCCATGCTCTCTCCTTCCTTCTTCCTTTCCTCTTTTCCTCTTTTTTTACCCTCCTTTACTCCTTTTTCTTCCTACCTCCCTTTCATCATCCGTTCCTTTATTACCCTCTTTGCTTTTCCTTCCTTCTTTCCTTATTTTATCCATTCCTTCCTTCATTCCCTCCCTACTTTCTTTCCTTTTCTCCATTCCTTCTTCCCTCCCTTCTTTCCCTTTCTCCCTTCCTTCCATCTTTTCTCCCTTCCTTACTCCCTTTCCTACTTCCTTCCATCTTTTCTCCCTTCTTTCCTCCCTTCCATCTTCCTTCCTTACTCCCTTTCCTACTTCCTTCCTTCTTTTCTCCTTTCTTCCTTACTTCCTTCCATCTTTTCTGTGTTTAGTAAACCTCTAGCTGGTGTTGGTAAATCTCTAGGTAGTGAAAACTCTAGTGTGTTAGAGTCGCTCCTGTAGTTTCTTGTGCTGGCCCCCCCTTCTCCTCCCTTTTCTTCTCTTTCTTCTCTTTTGTACATGGTGCAGCATCATCTGCCGGTGGTGAAGAGCATCTCTGAATGCAAAACACCGGATCCTGCAGCGTGGGAGTGAGAGGGGCAGGCTAACGGCCCGGTCAGGGTAACGGCCCAGTCAGGGTAACGGCCCGGTCAGGGTAACGGCCCGGTCAGGCGGGGGAGAGGTTTGTCCGTCAAGACTCCTCTCCCTGGCCCTGCCCCTTCTCAACCTTTCCCCGACCCTGCACCCCAACCTGGGACTTGCTGATTGGGCCGGAGCTTCGGGAGCTGGTGCTGGCCTGCGGTCCCCACCCCTGGTCATCCCGTTGCTGCTTCCACCTGCCTGCTGTGCTGCTGACGTCCCTGACCCAAAGACAGCACAATGGTTAACTGTTGATGTTAGAGCGGTTGATCGTCAGCTGAAGCATCGTCATGTTAGCCCCGCCCACTGGCCTCTGTCGTCATGCTAGCCCCGCCCACTGGCCTCTGTCGTCATGTTAGCCCCGCCCACTGGCCTCTGTCGTCATGTTAGCCCCGCCCACTGACCTCTGTCGTCATGTTAGCCCCGCCCACTGGTCTCTGTCGTCATGTTAGCCCCGCCCACTGACCTCTGTCGTCATGTTAGCCCCGCCCACTGGCCTCTGTCGTCATGTTAGCCCCGCCCACTGGCCTCTGTCATCATGTTAGCCCCGCCCACTGACCTCTGTCATCATGTTAGCCCAACCCACTGACCTCTGTCGTCATGTTAGCCCAACCCACTGGCCTCTGTCGTCATGTTAGCCCCGCCCACTGGCCTCTGTCGTCATGTTAGCCCCGCCCACTGACTGATCTGATTGGCTCTCCAGGACTTTGGTTGAATCCTTGATGAATCAGAGCAACGTGGTGTCGTATTTGGCAACAGAACTGACTCAGACATTGTGACAGAGAAGAAGATGATGGAACATTGTTGAACATTAGGAGTTAAAGCTTTAATTTAGTTCATCAGTTCTCTGCACAAAATCAATAACCGAAGCGCATTAATGTTTGTGGCCAGGGGTGGAGCAGTGATTTTAAAAGTGTGGGTGTTCTAGGGGCGGCACATGAGCACCGCATCATGGCTGCCAAAATATACATTATAGCACCCTTTATTCCAAGATATGTAGCTACTAATGTTTAACATAAATAATACCATGCTCCCAGACTGTATTCAGAGGCTCTTCCAACAGAGAGTCAGTCATTATGAACTGAGAGGAACATGCGTTTTTATGAAAACAAAGACAAGGTTTAATTGGCAATAACACAGTTTTCACATTACAAAAAGCGTAGTGTCAGAAATAACAAAAGGTGTCATTGCCCCTTAAAAAAACAATTATGGGGTGAAATCTGACAATGAACACAGAACTTTTTTTGTTACCAAAAGAGAAATAATCCTGTGACTCGTCAGATTTGTTTTGGATGTTTCTGATATAATAGTTTTCAGAAACCACAAAGTAATCCAGCTGTTATCTGGGTAATTTACACACTTTCAGATAAAGCTGAAGTGAAGATAGCGGAGCTGTTTTATGGTTCCGCATTAAATCGCCGCAGAGCCTACGGCGTAGGTTAGGCGGCGGCGCGCGCCGTACGCCGTACCCTACGCCGTACCGTACGCCGTAGCCTACGCCGTACCCTACGCCGTACCGTACGCCGTACCGTACGCCGTACCGTACGCCGTACCGTACGCCGTACCGTACGCCGTACCGTACGCCGTAGCCTACGCCGTACCGTACGCCGTACCGTACGCCGTAGCCTACGCCGTACCCTACGCCGTACCGTACGCCGTACCGTACGCCGTACCGTACGCCGTACCGTACGCCGTACCGCACGCCGTACCCTACGCCGTACCGTACGCCGTACCGCACGCCGTACCCTACGCCGTACCGTACGCCGTACCGTACGCCGTAGCCTACGCCGTACCGTACGCCGTACCGTACGCCGTAGCCTACGCCGTACCGTACGCCGTACCCTACGCCGTAGCCTACGCCGTACCGTACGCCGTAGCCTACGCCGTACCGTACGCCGTACCGTACGCCGTACCCTACGCCGTACCGTACGCCGTACCCTACGCCGTACCCTACGCCGTACCGTACGCCGTACCGTACGCCGTACCGTACGCCGTACCGTACGCCGTACCGTACGCCGTACCGTACGCCGTACCGTACGCCGTACCGTACGCCGTACCGTACGCCGTACCCTACGCCGTAGCCTACGCCGTACCGTACGCCGTAGCCTACGCCGTACCGTACGCCGTACCGTACGCCGTACCCTACGCCGTACCGTACGCCGTACCCTACGCCGTACCGTACGCCGTACCGTACGCCGTACCGTACGCCGTACCGTACGCCGTACCGTACGCCGTACCGTACGCCGTACCGTACGCCGTACCGTACGCCGTAGCCTACGCCGTACCGTACGCCGTACCGTACGCCGTAGCCTACGCCGTACCGTACGCCGTACCGTACGCCGTACCGTACGCCGTACCCTACGCCGTACCGTACGCCGTACCGTACGCCGTACCGTACGCCGTACCCTACGC
>NC_084596.1:2804531-2877031 GCF_033807715.1 Cololabis saira | reverse complement strand
CGAAAAAACACAAAAACGCACGAAAAAACGCACGAACGCACGTAAAAACACACGAACGCACGGAAAAACGCACAAAAAAACACAAACGCACGAAAAAACACAAAAACGCACAAAAAAACGCACGAAAAAACGCACGAAAAAACGCACGAAAAAACACAAAATCGCACAAAAAAAAACGCTCGAAAAAACGTACGAACGCATGAAAAAACGCACGAAAAAACGCACAAAAAAAAGCACGAAAAAACAAAAAAACGCACGAAAAAACGCACGAAAAAACGCACGAAAAAACGCACGAAAAAACGCACGACTGATGTCTCCTCCTCAGGGACTGATGCCTCCTCCTCAGGGACTGATGTCTCCTCCTCAGGGACTGACGTCAAAACCCGAAAAAAAAAAAAAATAAACCCGAAAAACCAGAAAATAAACCAGAAAAAAACAGAAAATAAACCCGAAAAAACCCGAAAATAAACCAGAAAAAACCCGAAACACACCCGAAAATAAACCCGAAAAAGCCCAAAAAAAACCCTGAAAAAACCCGAAACACACCCTAAAAAACCCGAAACACACCCGAAAATACCTGGCGTGGCGTGGCGCTGCGGGTGGGTCGCGCTGCGGGTCCCGCCGCCTCAGGAGCCGTGGCTTGGCGGCCCGCAGCCTCTGCCTCACGGCCTGCCGGCTGCGGTGCCACCAGCGCCTCCAGCGCTGCGAGCTGCTGCTCACCCTGGCCCTGGAGCAGCTGCCAGGTCCGCCAGGGCCTGGCAGCTGCTCCAGGGTCCGCTCCCCGCATCCCTCCTCCATCCTGTCGCGCCCCACGTTGGGCGCCAGTGTAGCAAGGCTGGACTGGACCCAAGTCTAGACGTGGAGGGGGGGGGTTACAACTAACACACACTCAGACCCCGTTTCCACATAGCCGGGTATTTACAAAAACGGATATTTCCCCCTCTACGTTTTTAAAAATTCCATCGTTTACACAAGATCGTTTTCAAAATCTCTTTGTTTACACAAATCCGCATAAATAGGCTGTTAACGTCATGCCAGCCAATCAGAATCCTGGAAAAACATCAACAAATGACACGTGTAACTTCCAGTTAAGGCTGATTTATGGTTCCGCGTTAAATCGACGCAGAGCTACGGCGTAGGGTATGCGGCGACGCACACCGTACGGCGCGCATCGCCGCGTACCCTACGCCGTAGGCTCTGTGTCGATTTAACGCGGGACCATAATTCAGGCTTTACTTCTAAGACGGAACGAGAGTCTTTGGTTTGGAGTGACAGAGAAGTGGAGTTACTTTTAAGTGTGACGTTAGAATATAAAACAGGTAAAATACAAGAAAATATTGACGGTTACAAACTAATTGTAACCACAGGTGTCACTCATGACGCTGGTGACGTTTCTGTCTCATAATGTGACGTTCTGAAGCCTAAATGTCCGTTTTCCTCCGTTTTCCTCCGTTTTCCTCCGTTTTCCTCCGTTTTCCTCCGTTTTCCTCTGTTTAAACGCAAACGTGAAAACAGAGTTTTTGAAAATCTCCACTTTGGCCGGAGTTTTCAGAAATGATGGTTTTTGGAGACTTTGAGCTTCGTTTTCGTGTAAACGAACGAACAAAACGCACGAAAACACCACCGTTTTTGCTCCGTGGAAATTTTTTTCCAGTTTTGTGTGTCATTTCTGTATTTAAAACACACACACAGCGCACCGACCGAAAAAGGCGCCGTCTACACACACATATGGAGCGCCGCCTTACAACACACGCGCGCCGCACAACACACACACACACACAAGTGGGTATTTAAAAATAGAGCGGGAGCAAAACTTAGTTTGATTGTACTTTATTTAAGTTATTACATTAATCAGTTGTCAGGATTCAGTGATTCAGGTTTCATCCGAGCCTGATCAGCTGAGACCGGGAGAACTGATCAATGAGACCGGGAGAACTGATCAATGAGACCGGGAGAACTGATCAATGAGACCGGGAGAAGTGATCAATGAGACCGGGAGAAGTGATCAATGAGACCGGGAGAAGTGATCAATGAGACCGGGAGAACTGATCAATGAGACCGGGAGAAGTGATCAATGAGACCGGGAGAAATGATCAATGAGACCGGGAGAAGTGATCAGCTGAGACCGGGAGAACTGATCAATGAGACCGGGAGAAGTGATCAATGAGACCGGGAGAAATGATCAATGAGACCGGGAGAACTGATCAATGAGACCGGGAGAACTGATCAATGAGACCGGGAGAACTGATCAGCTGAGACCGGGAGAACTGATCAGCTGAGACCAGGAGAACTGATCAGCTGAGACCGGGAGAAGTGATCAATGAGACCGGGAGAACTGATCAGCTGAGACCGGGAGAACTGATCAATGAGACCGGGAGAACTGATCAATGAGACTGGGAGAAGTGATCAGTGCTGTCTTATTTCATTCAATATCAAAACAAATGCAGCGACGGGGACAGGAGTTTTCCGGCAGTAGCGCTGGTGCTCATGGGAAATGTAGTTCTTTCTGGTAAAGCACTACCGCTTTGGTCCAAAGGAGTCGCCAAACTCAACCAAAGCTGAAAGTTACATTGTGCTGCTTTAAAGCGACTTCGAACCAGAGTTGGTAGTAACGAGTTACATTTACTCAGTTACATTTACTTGAGTAAGTTTTGGGAAATGTTGTACTTTTAGGAGTAGTTTTGAATCACTATACTTTTTACTTTTACTTGAGTAGATTTGTGAAGAAGAAACTGTTACTCTTACTCCGCTACATTAGGCTACGTTGAGCTGTTACTTTTCTTTTATCCCTTTTATCCACGTACGCGTCAATCTCATGACATCACTGGGTGATTCTTTGGGAAAAATGTTAGTTTTTGCATGTTTTGTCACATTTACACAGACTCAAACACACACAGAGTTTCTATGAGTTCATGTTTGTTCTAGTTCTGCTGGTTAAAAAAGAAAAGGCTTGACATTTTGTGCTTAATTTATTTAATTAATTAACTAATTTTTTTTATTCTGTTATTATTTAATTTATTTTATTATGTATTAAAGTACTTGAATTTACTTTAAGATTATTTTAATTTAAGATATTTTTTATTTTTTATTAATTTTAATTAATTTTAATGTATTTTATTGATTTAATTTGCCTGAAGATGATTATTTTGTACTTTTGTCTGTTTGAATGGTTGTGTTAAAAAAATAAATCAGACGTTACTCAACAGTTACTCAGTACTTGAGTAGTTTTTTCACCAAGTACTTTTTTACTTTTACTCAAGTAATTATTTGGATGACTACTTTTTACTTCTACTTGAGTCATAATATTCTGAAGTAACAGTACTTTTACTTGAGTAAAATGTTTGGCTCCTCTACCAGCTCTGGTTCAAACAGAGGAAAACAATCAGTAACAAAGTGGATCACAAAGTGGGTGCAGATAAAATAGTATTCCTTTCGTAGTTTCACAAGGGATAAAAAGAAGAAGTGAAAGTTGGTAGAAAAAGGAAATACAAAAGAGAACCAAGCCATGGTAAAAAAAAGAAAAGGAAATAGCTTTTGCCAGAATAGTTGTATGTTGCAGGGGTGAATAAATCTGGTAAAAAGATAACGTTTATACATGTTACTTGTCTGATATCCAGTGTGGCGCAATCACCACATCCACCGTCTTAAGTCATGTGGGACTCTAGTCATTCTTCAATATTTGTTCTTGTCTGTTTTCGTGTTCCTCTTAAACCTCATTCATTTGGTTGAAGTTCTGGTCCACTCAGTACTGGAGTTGTAAAAATAAATCAGGGGGGATGGTGGATTTGATCATATGGGGACAGATCATTTGTGCTGATTACAAATAATATAATATATTACAAATAATAGCAGTGACCAAAACACCTGCAGAAATACTGCAGGAATGACATAGCAGCAGTTAAATGCAGCCTTCTGTAAGCTTTAAATATCCACTGGGCTTACATCAAATACATCAAAACACAACAATAAAAACACTTTTCTGAACTTATCAATATGACTCTGTCCTTCACAGGATAAGTAACATGGATCACTGCAAAAACTCACAATCTTAACAAGAATATTTGTCTTATTTCTAGTTAAAATGTCTCATTTTAGTAAAAAAATCTCATTACACTTAAAACAAGACTCATCACTGGAAAAAACAACAATTCTCACCTGTTTCAAATAGATTTTCACTTAAAATAAGTAGAAAAATCTGCCAGTGGAACAAGATTTTTTTGCTTGTAATGAGAAGATAAATCTTGTCCCACTGGCAGATTTGCCTACTTATTTCAAGTGAAAATCTACTTGAAACAGGTGAAAATTGTCAAATAAGTTATTTTTCTGGTGATGACTCTAAATGTTGAAATAGCAGTAAAACCACATTCATTGATGAAATGACATAAGGGATGGAAAGGGGGGATGGCAGTTTTACAGGGGGGATGATTTGGACCGTTTTTATTTCAGGGGGGGGATGATTTGGACCGTTTTTATTTCAGGGGGGGATGATTTGGACCCTTTTTATTTCAGGGGGGATGATTTGGACCGTTTTTATTTCAGGGGGGATGATTTGGACCGTTTTTATTTCAGGGGGGATGATTTGGACCGTTTTTATTTCAGGGGGGGATGATTTGGACCGTTTTTATTTCAGGGGGGGATGATTTGGACCGTTTTTATTTCAGGTTGATTTGGACCGTTTTTATTTCAGGGGGGGATGATTTGGACCGTTTTTTTTTCAGGGGGGATGATTTGGACCGTTTTTATTTCAGGGGGGGTGATTTGGACCGTTTTTATTTCAGGGGGGATGATTTGGACCGTTTTTATTTCAGGGGGGGATGATTTGGACCGTTTTTATTTCAGGGGGGATGATTTGGACCGTTTTTATTCCAGGGGGGGATGATTTGGACCGTTTTTATTTCAGGGGGGGATGATTTGGACCGTTTTTATTCCAGGGGGGATGCCACCCCCCCTCATCCCCCTCAACTCCAGTACTGGTTCCACTTCACATCCAGACCAGTTCCATCCCAATCCTGGATATGTGCTGTCACTCATCATTTTACCCAGAATGCACCTGGTGCACACCGTTGAGAATATGAAACAATGGACGAGGCATTTGGTCGCCTGACCCACTGAATGAATGAATGAATGAATGAATGAATGAATGAATGAATGAATTAATTAATTAATTAATTAATTAATTAATTAATTAATTAATTTCGAACATGTATATAAAAAATAAAAATAAACAGTAACATCTTCATATGCACATAGGTTCAAAAAAGGAGTAGGAAGAAGTTTACACTTTTTCCTAGTTCCTGCCCCTTTATAACTATGAATTTACATTATTATGGGCATGCCAAGTAGTGGCATGCCCATATTGCAATCGTCCAGAATGGCCCAAATGGCAATGTTGCTAGCATTTTGCTAACAAGCTAAAGTCGCAAAAGTCCCACGTCACACCAGCGGGTGTACAGCATGACCCCGCTCGGATGTGGAAAAAAAAAATCCCCAAAAACTAAAACACGGCCGGAAAAACGAGGAAAAACATGAAAATGAAGGCGATATATTAGTATCTAGAAAAGGTTTCCCTTTTCTTATTATTATTCCGCACTCTTTTTTCGTCCGTTAATACGGGCCGAACCGGAACGTGCACCCGTGCATGGCATACATCGTTGGATGCGTCTCCATCATGCCTCGATGGGCATTACTTTTCTCCGTAATAGGGGTTACCGTGGCAACGCTAGTTGCCAAAAAGCAAAAAAAAAGCCGAAAATTCAGACGCTTATTGCTCGGCCGAACTTTATCGTAGAGACATCGTTCAAACTTTCAAACACTCAACCCAATTGTCCCTAACCGACCGTACAACCTTATTATGCCAAGTATTACAGTTTTTGTGATATTGACCTTTCATTTTTTTTTTTTTTTCCGTTTGACTTTGGACGCTTGTTGCTAGGCAACAAGTTATCGTAGAGACATGGTACAAATGTTTCCCGACTCAGCACGCTGTGGAATTCAACATACTCAAATTTCATGAAGCTGGGATTTAAGGAAATTTTATGTCAAAATCCAGGCCACATGGCCCCATTCATTCGGATGGAGTTTTTTACCACGGTGAAACAAAAACCTATCCGTCAACGTAGCCTGAACCGGAACATGCACCCATACATGGCATACATCGTTGGATGCGTCTCCATCGTTCCTCGATGGGCATTACTTTTCTCAGTAAAAAGTGTTACCGTGGCAACGCTATACGCCAAAAAGCAAAAAAAAAGGCGAAAATTCGGACGCTTATTGCTCGGCCGAACTTTATCGTAGAGACATGGTTGAAACTTTCAAACACTCGGCCCGATTGGCACTAACGGACCCTACAACCTCATTATGCTAATTACTACAGTTTTCGCGATATTGACCTTTCATTTTTTTTTAAATTTCTGTTTGAATTTGGACGCTTGTTGCTAGGCAACACGTTATCGTAGAGACATTGTACAAATGTCCCCTGACTCGGCACGCTGTGCACTTCAACATACTAAAATTTCATGAAGCTGGGATTTAAGGAAATTTTATGTCAAAATCCAGGCCAAATGGCCCCATTCATTCGGATGGGGTTTTGTACCAGGGTGAAAAAAAAAACCTATCCGTTAACGTAGCCTGAACCGGAATGTGCACCCATGCACGGCATACATCGTTACATGCGTCTCCATCTTGCCTCGATGGGCATTACTATTCTCAGTCAAAAGCGTTACCGTGGCAACGCTAGATGCCAAAAAAGCGCGCCCCATTAATAACTATTGGGAGCACAGGAATGAATGAAATACAAGCGTAAAAACACCTCAAACTGACATAGAACCACCCCGAACACAACCACTACAGCCCCAAACCAAAGCAGCGAGAGGGGACGAATGGGCAGTAGGGCATGCCCATATCAAAATTTCCAGAAATTTTCTAGTTGCTATTATTATATCTACACAATATCCATGTAAATATAGTCTATATCAATACTACGTAAACATGCCTATTACTACATAATTATTCATATAAGTATATAGAAAATATAAATATTACAAAAATATTATATCAATATATAGAAAATACAAATATTATATAAATCTATATAAATATAACTATATAAACTACATAAATATCCCTATATATATATATATATATATATATATATATATATATATATATATATATATATATATATATATATATATATATATATATATATATATATATATATGCTACCTACATAAAAAATATATTACATATATTACATAATTATCCCGCCCGCCCGTCCCCGGCCGATGAGGGAACGCGGGTGATGTGGGCCCCCCTCCCGCCCCTGGTGTTGAGTGCATGTGGCTAATGCAATACAAACAGGGAGGGGGAGGTCAGGGTATCATATTGACAATGAACCCCCCTCCAGGATGCTAAGTATCGTGTAAATGTATTTATTAAATGTTGAGTGTGCGGTGTCTACGGTGTTATTAAAACCATGGGGAGTACTGGGCCACGCGGGACAATGTCCCCCACGCCTCGGAACCCCCGCCCCTGCCTATTATATGTGCGTATGAATCGTGTAGGGGGGGAGGAGGGGGAACAGAGGCCGAAGGCAGGAGGCAGGACCAGTAGAGCCGGCCCCGGAAGATGCCCACGCTCCCCCGCCGGCCATCCAAGTCGACGGGAGCCGGCCCTCCAAGCCGGGCCAGGGCCCCACCGTACCTCCATGAGCGCCCCCGGCACCGCTGGAGCCCCCAGGCGGAGGGGGAAATGGCCCAACATCTCTCCATTCATACGGACGACATAAGACATAGACACCTGAGAATGACTCCACCCCGCCGTCGCGCCCGCCCGCGCACCCCTGGCCAGGGGAGGCCCATCCTTTGTCCTGTATAATGTATTCTATGAAGAACTTTGTACTGTATAAGTTGTAAATTTGGATTCTTAGTCATAGTGAAAGTATTTAAACATATTTGTGACCAAGAGATCTGGTCCGTGTTAAGAGAAAGATCCGCTTCCCATTTTGAAATCGGAAGAGAGACTGAGTTGTCTATTTTGGACACTAACCTGTAGAGTTTCGACAGCAACTTTAGGGTGCTTAGGTTCAATAATTCTATTATCCTGGCGGGAAGTTGTAGATCCAATTGGTTAAGTTTATATTTTTTATTTATTATGGCCTTAAGTTGTTGGTATTCTAAAAAATTGTTACTGCTAATTCCATATTGAACAGTGAGTGTACAAAAGGGTACAAACTGTCCACCTATGATTACACGCTGTAGATAGGCTGATTGGGTAACGTATTGCGTCACGCATCGCGTCACTTCCTGGTGTTGCGGTCTGTGCTGCTGCCGTCTCACGGCGTTTGCAGGCTCAGATCTCTCCCGACTTTTTATCTAAAACTTAGACTGTTTTCTGGTAAAATAGCACTATATCTGGTACATTACTGTCTTTATTTCAACACTCGCTCATTTTCTCTTCCGTAACTTTCACTGTCACCAATCACCGATACATTTTCTGTCCGTTAGCCTCCGTTAGCATCTTAGCATGGCCGCTCCGGCTCCCACCGCTTCACCTCTTTCCTGCTCAGTGTGTGAAATGTTTAGTTATTCCTCTGCCTCCTTTAGTGAAGACGGTAAGTGCTTAAAGTGTAGCTTATTTGCAGGGCTGGAGGCGAGGCTCAGTCAGTTAGAGGTCCGGTTTGGCCAACTAAACCATAGTCCGAGAGCCTCCTCAGCTAACCAGGCTAAGCTAGCGGCGGACCGGCCCGTAGCAGCTGAGCGTAACCGCTCCCCTGCAGCTCCCGAGCAGCCGGCCAGGCAGGGCAGCTGGGTGACGGTTCGGAGGAAGGGTAGTCTTAAAGGGCTCACGGAACACCACCCGCTTCATGTGTCTAACCGTTTTTCCCCACTCAGCGACACATCTGTTGAGAAACAGACCCTGGTGATTGGAGACTCTATTGTGAGACATGTGAAGCCGACTCCAGAGACCTTAGTTAGGTGTATCCCGGGGGCCAGAGTGGGCGACATAGAAGCAAATTTGAAGCTACTGGCAAAGGGTAATCGTAAATATGGTAAAGTTATCATCAATGTCGGAGCTAATGACTCCCGTCTTCGCCAGTCGGAAGTAACCAGAATGAATATTGTCTCGGTGTGTAACTTCGCCAAGACCATGTCGGACTCTGTAGGTTTTTCTGGCCCCCTCCCCAATCTGACCAGCGATGACATGTTTAGTCGCATGCTCTCGCTCCGCCGCTGGTTGTCTCAGTGGTGTTCAGAAAACGACGTGGACTTTATTGACAACTGGGAGACATTCTGGGGAAAGCCCGGTCTGATTAGAAGGGACGGCATTCATCCCACCCGGGATGGTGCAGCTCTTATGTCTAGAAATCTGGCCAATGTTATTAGACACTCCCCCTGACAATGCAGGGTCCAGGCCAGGATGCAGAGCTGTAGTTTAACAGGGCTGGAGGCGAGGCTTAGTCAGTTAGAGGTGCCTAGCAAAATAGAAGTGGTTGCAGTTCCCCGCCCTCCAAAAGTTCACCAGGTGCAGCGTTATAGAGGCGTTAACCAAGATAACCTTGTAAAAATTAAAACCAATGTACATTTGGTACCAATTACAGACCTAAAAATTAGATGCGGACTACTAAATATACGATCATTAAGCTCTAAGTCTCTGTTAGTAAATGATATAATTACAGAGAGCAGGAGTGATATTTTCTGCTTAACAGAAACATGGTTACAGGAGGAAGAGTATGTTAGTTTGAATGAATCAACTCCGCCCGGCTACTTTAATCATCACATTCCTAGAAGCACGGGCCGAGGCGGAGGAGTCGCAGCAATTTATAACTCCGGTCTCGAAACAAAAATTGAACCTAAGTGCAACTATAATACATTTGAAAGCCTCATGCTTGGTCTGAAATTTCCGAGCCGGAAATCAGAGAAGCCAGTTGTGTTAGTGGTAGTGTACCGGCCCCCTGCTGGTGCGTATCTGGAGTTTTTGTCTGAATTTTCAGATTTCCTTTCTGGATTATTGATCAGCACAGATAAATTCATCATAGTGGGTGATTTTAACATTCATATGGATGTTGAAAGCGATAATCTTAAATTAGCCTTCGATTCTCTTCTAGAATCAATGGGTATCTCACAAAAAGTGGATAAACCGACGCACTGTTTTAATCATACTCTCGATCTCGTTCTCACCTACGGTGTTGAAACTGATGGTCTGTTGGTGTCACCTGTAAACTCCCTTTTATCCGACCATTACTTAATAACGTTTGAATTTAATTTTGTTGATGTTGAAGTGCAAAATAGGAGGTATTATTTTAGCAGATGTTTGTCTGATGAAGTTATTGTTAAATTTAGGGAGGCCATTGCTTATCTTACGACAGTGCGAAATAGTGATGTAGTCGAGGCCAGTGACCTGGGTTCTACCTCTGCAGATGTTGATTTCCTTGCTAGTAACACTGCTGATTTGTTGCATTCAGCTTTAGATGAAGTTGCTCCTTTGAAAAGGAGGGTTTCTAGCCACAGGAGCTTAACTCCCTGGTATAATTCAGATATCCGCATGTTGAAACAAAACGTGCGTAAAATGGAAAGGAAGTGGTACTCTTGTAGGTCTGTAGACTCTCATCGTGAATGGAAAGATATTCTAATAGTATATAAAAAAGCCATTCGCAAAGCCAGAACAGCTTATTATTCAACGTTGATAGAGGATAACAAAAGTAACCCACGTTTTCTGTTCAGCACTGTAGCCAGGCTGACAAAGAGTCACAAATCTGTTGAGCCGTGCATTCCTGCAGCTCTCAGTAGTGAGGACTTTATCTGCTTCTTCAACAGTAAAATCGCGAGAATTAGAGAAGAAATCAACCAGCCGGTTGTAGGTGTTTCTTCAGCTTTAGCGACTTCCCTAGGCTCTGACTTGTCTCTAGACTGTTTTGATCCTATAGACCTCCCTGAGCTGACTTCACTCGTTAATAGAGCTAAGTCAACCACATGTATGTTAGACCCCATCCCGACTCGACTATTCAAACATATTTTTTCTCTTATTGGTACGACAATACTGGACCAAATTAACTTATCCCTAAGTTTAGGATATGTACCACAGGTTTTCAAAGTCGCAGTAATTAAACCTTTACTTAAAAAACCTTCTCTTGACCCAGACACCTTAGCTAATTATAGACCAATTTCCAACCTTCCATTTGTGTCTAAAATTCTGGAAAAGGCAGTTTCAAGCCAGTTATGTGACTATTTGTATAGAAATGATCTGTTTGAAGTCTTTCAGTCAGGGTTCAGAATGCATCATAGCACAGAGACAGCACTTGTTCGAGTCACGAATGACCTCCTTATGGCCTCAGATAAGGGATTAGTGTCCATACTGGTTCTTCTGGACCTCAGTGCTGCTTTTGACACTATAGATCATGGCATTTTACTGCACAGGTTAGAGCATGTTGTTGGGATTAAAGGGACAGCTCTATGTTGGTTTAAATCATACCTATCTGACAGGTTCCAGTTTGTTCATGTACATGAGGTTTCTTCAGAACAGTCAAGGGTCTGTTATGGTGTTCCGCAGGGTTCAGTGCTAGGGCCAATCTTGTTCAGTTTATACATGCAGCCGTTGGGAAGTATAATCCAGAATCACGGCATACAATTTCATTGTTATGCTGATGATACGCAGCTCTATTTGTCTATGAAGCCGGATGAAACAGAACCGTTAGTTAAACTTCAGGCATGTCTTAGGGACATCAAGGACTGGATGTCCAGAAATTTCCTGCTTCTAAATTCAGATAAAACAGAGGTTATCATTCTTGGTCCAGAGCATCTTAGGAAGGGATTAGATGGTGTTGCGATGGCTTCCAGTGCAACTGTGAGAAATCTTGGTGTTATTTTCGATCAGGATTTGTCGTTTAAACCATATGTCAATCAGGTTTGTAAAATAGCCTTTTTCCATCTCCGTAATATTGCAAAGATTAGGAAAATCCTCTCACAGAGTGATGCAGAAAAACTAGTTCATGCGTTTGTATCTTCTAGACTAGATTACTGTAACGTGTTGTTAGCAGGATGTCCAAGTAATTTGCTGAATAGGCTCCAGCTGATCCAAAATGCAGCAGCACGAGTACTGACAGGAATTAGCAGGAGAGACCACGTCTCTCCAGTGTTAGCGTCGCTCCATTGGTTACCCGTAAAATTCAGAATCCAATTTAAAATTTTATTACTTGCGTATAAAGCCCAAAACGGCTTAGCTCCGCATTATTTGCAAGACCTGATAGTGCCTTATGTTCCTGTCAGAGCTCTCCGTTCTCAGAGTGCAGGTTTACTCGTAGTTCCTAGAGTATCTAAATGTAGATTTGGAGGGCGGGCGTTCTGCCATCAGGCGCCACTACTATGGAACCAACTTCCAATCTGGGTTAAGGGGGCTGACACCACCTCCACCTTTAAAACTAAACTTAAAACCTTTCTGTTTAGTAAAGCCTATAGTTAGTGTTTAGTAAACCTCTAGCTGGTGTTGGTAAATCTCTAGGTAGTGTAAACTTTTAGTGTGTCAGAGTCGCTCCTGTGGTTTCTTGTGCTGGCCCCCCCTTCTCCTCCCTTTTCTCTCTTTTGTCCATGTTGCAGCATCCTTTGCCGGACACCGGAACCTGCAGTGTGGGAGTGAGGGGGGCAGGGTAACGGCCCCTTTTGGGCGGGGGAGAATGTTCGTCCCTCAAGACTCCTCTCCCTGGCCCTGCCCCTTCTCAACCTTTCCCCGACCCTGCACCCCAACCTGGGACTTGATGATTGGGCCGGAGCTTCGGGAGCTGCGTGCTGGCCTGCGGTCCCCACCCCTGGTCATCCCGTTGCTGGCCCCCCCTTCTCCTCCCTTTTCTCTCTTTTGTCCTGCAGGTGGCCGTGGGTGGCTTGTAGCTTGCATTACGGAGCACAAGTCTTTTCCTGACCCTGCACCCCAACCTGGGACTTGCTGATTGGGCCGGAGCTTCGGGAGCTGTGTGCTGGCCTGCGGTCCCCACCCCCGGTCATCCCGTTGCTGCTTCCACCTGCCTGCTGTGCTGTTGCCGTCCCTGACCCACCAGTCTGGCCCTCGGCAGGAGGGTCCCCCCTGATGAGCCTGGTCCTGCTCAAGGTTTCTTCCCTCCTAAAGGGGAGTTTTTCCTTGCCACTGTTTGGCTTAAGGTTTTTCTCCCACTAGGGGAGTTTTTACCTGCCATTGTTTATGTAATAACTGCTCGGGGGTCATGTTCTGGGTATGGGTCTCTGTAAAGCGTCTAGAGACAACTCTGTTGTATTAGACGCTATATAAATAAAATTGAATTGAATTGAATTGAATAGATACCGTATTCCTTGGTCTCTCCATTGAACAAAGTTTACCATCTTTTTTATTTATTTTTTTTTATTTTCAGGATGTCTGGGTTGTTCCATATGGATGTGCGGTCACATGGAAAAAGTGAAACTTTAGCTACTTTAAGGAATTCCCACCAAGCTGATAAAGTGCTAATATTAATGCTTTTGAAACATTGATGATGTTTGATGCTTTGACTAATAAATGGTAACTCTGAGATTTCCAGATCATTGCAAAACACTTGTTCCGAGTCCAGCCATTGACTATCTAAAGGATGATTTTTCGACCATTTTAAAATATACTGTAGTTTATTCGCTAGGAAGTAATACTGGAAATTAGGTAACTCTAAACCTCCACATTCTTTGGGTTTTTGCAATGTCTTTAAACTAATACGTGGCGTTTTATTCTTCCACAGAAATTTTGACACATATGAATCAAAAGACTTAAACCAAGAAGGACGGGGTTTGGATGGTATCATTGAGAAATAATAGTTTATTTTCGGTAAAACCATCATTTTAATGGTGACTATTCTTCCCATAAGTGAAATGGGAAGAGAGTTCCATCTGGAAAGATCATCTTCTATTTTCTTTATAAGCTGAACATGATTTAATTTTATTAACTCTGACAGCCTAGGGGAGATGTTTATGCCTAAATATCTAATGTTCCCTGATTGTAATTTAGTATTGGCTATATTCCTAAAATTACAGTTAATACACAAAACAGTGGATTTAGACCAATTAATAGAATAGTCAGACAGAGATGAAAATCCCTCTATGAGTGCAATTGTCTGTGATAGTGAAGATCGTGAGTTCTGGAGGAAGAGGAGTACGTCATCTGCATAAAGACTTATTTTGTGCTCTAATATTTTGCATTGCATACCTTTAATATTTTGATTTTGTCTAATAGCTGCTGCTAAAGGTTCAATAAATATTGCAAATAGTGAAGGAGAAAGGGGACAACCCTGTCTAGTGCCTCTTTGCAAGTTAAAGCTTGTTGAGACTTGATCATTTGTCCTTACACGTGCCTTGGGAGAGCTATATAATATTTGTATCCAGTCGAAAAAAGATTTGCAAAATCCAAATTTATGTAAAGTTGCCAATAGAAATTTCTAATTTACCCAATCAAATGCTTTTTCAGCGTCTAAAGATATAATGGTAGTTTCCTGTTTATTGATACTCGAATAGTCTATAATATTTAATAATCTACGAGTGTTAGTAGAAGAATGTCTACCCTTAATAAAGGCCTGTTTGATCCGGATGTGTAATAGAAGGTAGGTAGGTAGGTAGGTAGGTAGGTAGGTAGGTAGGTAGGTAGGTAGGTAGGTAGGTAGGTAGGTAGGTAGGTAGGTAGGTAGGTAGGTAGGTAGGTAGGTAGGTAGGTAGGTAGTTAGTTAGGTAGGTAGGTAGGTAGTTAGGTAGGTAGGTAGGTAGGTAGGTAGGTAGGTAGGTAGGTAGGTAGGTAGGTAGGTAGGTAGGTAGGTAGGTAGGTAGGTAGGTAGGTAGGTAGGTAGGTAGGTAGGTAGGTAGGTAGGTAGGTAGGTAGGTAGGTAGGTAGGTAGGTAGGTAGGTAGTTAGTTAGGTAGGTAGGTAGGTAGTTAGGTAGGTAGGTAGGTAGGTAGGTAGGTAGGTAGGTAGGTAGGTAGGTAGGTAGGTAGGTAGGTATCAGAGGGATGTGGCAGAGCATCTAAGCCATTAGTGACTACAATCCCACCAACACCACCTCCTCTGACAATAATCTCAACTTCCTGAATGAGATAAACTACTTCTACACTTGCCCCTACCCCCAGCACCTAATTACGCACGTAAAAATCATGTATATAAGTTATATGCACATTACAAATGTCTTTTTTTGCACTTCATCCAGTTGCTGTAGACAGAGGTGGGCTTGGTTTGCTGTCACTTCTGGGACAGATAATCACAGTACCCTAGTCTTAATTCAGTTGTAGAGACCTGGACTGGTTGCTGTTTGTGTCTCTGCCTGTTCTTGTGTTCTTGTTTGTTTGTTTGTTTTCTCTCTTGCAGATTTCAAAGGCTTGTGTGCCCGTCTCAGACTTGCAGCAGATAGGAGCGAATACACATATTTTAAAAAATGATTATTTCATGCATGTCTCCTGCTGTTTTCCAGCGTGATGCAGGTCTTCTGTGATTTCAGAGTATCCTATGTTCCCTGTAATGTGTAGAAGCCGCCTGAACCTGTTAGTACTGTACTGCATCTCTGAATGCACAACACCGGAACCTGCAGTGTGGGAGTGAGGGGGGCAGGGTAACGGCCCGGTCAGGCGGGGGAGAGGTTTGTCCGTCGACACAAGACTCCTCTCCCTGGCCCTGCCCCTTCTCAACCTTTCCCCGACCCTGAACCAACCTGGGACTTGATGATTGGGCCGGAGCTTCGGGAGCTGCGTGCTGGCCTACGGTCCCCACCCCCGGTCATCCCGCTGCTGCTTCCACCTGCCTGCGGTCCCCACCCCCGGTCATCCCGCTGCTACTTCCACCTGCCTGCGGTCCCCACCCCCGGTCATCCCGCTGCTGCTTCCACCTGCCTGCGGTCCCCACCCCCGGTCATCCCGCTGCTGCTTCCACATGACTGCTGTGTGCTGCTGACGTCCCCGACCCACCAGTCTGGCCTTCGGCAGGAGGGTCCCCCCTTATGATCCAGGTCCAGGTCCAGGTTTCTTCCTCCTAAAGGGGAGTTTTTCTTGCCACTGGCTTAAAGGAGCTTGAGGCTCCTTTTAAGAAATGAGACTCTATAGCGCCACCCTTCACCACGACCAGCCAACAGCGAAGCCGGCACGGGATAACGGGGAGAACGCGCATGCAGCGTCATGTGATGTCACATCCGCAGGACAGCGCGGGAAATTCCAGCACTGCAGCACATTTTGCAGCACACAGCCTGTTCAAGGCAACGGAGAGATACACTAGAGGAAACATTCTTTTTGGTTTGGAACGCTTCATCTGACATTATTACTAGAAAACTTAAAATGTATACAAATTTTTTTCATAAATCCTGCCTCAATCCTGCCTCATGCTCCTTTAAGGTTTTTCTCCCACTAGGGGAGTTTTTACCTGCCATTGTTTATGTAATAATTGCTCGGGGGTTTATGTTCATGTTCTGGGTCTCTGGAAAGCGTCTAGAGACAACTTTTGATGTATTAGATGCTATATAAATAAAATTGAATTGAATTGAATTGAACCTGCTAGTTATCTTCTCGACTGGAACGTGCCCAGTAGTCTTGCTAAGACACACAAGAGGAGCCTCACCTACATAGATAGTCTTGTTCAGGATGTTGCTGAAGGGAAATGCATGAGTCTTTTAAACAAATAAGAAACTGTGGTTAATTCTTCCACCATTTCAACCCACCAGTTGGTTGTTATTTCCTATCACTGTTGAGCAGTTTAGACCATTTTCTATCATTTTCTGGCTTTTCCTGCAGGTCCGGTGTGCCACATGTGGACCGACGTCCAGCAGCGTCTCCAGATGTGTCGTCCCTCCTTCCTGGCTGCCAGAAGTGACAGAAAGACCTGCTTTTACATCAAGTAGAAAAGCTGTTTCCAGCTGAAGTCAGTGATGTTATCTGACTTCCACGTAGAAACACACCCACATTGACGCTGCAGCGTGTTGCAGGACTTCCCTCCATCCGTCAGCAGAGCTGAGCACTCGCTGGGGAACTACAGACCTCCACGGAGCTGCACTGGTGAGTCCACCTCTGATCCACATCACACTGCTTTAAACGGGCTCAGCCTCCTCCTGCTCCCTACACCCTCAAACCTAATTTCTGGTTACAAACCTTCAAAATCACGTTGTATTGATATTATCACGGGGAGATGCACTAATGTGTTGATTATTGGCAGTTCTCTAACAATCCGGACGTCATTAAATAAGTCAATTTAGTTCAGTTTTATTTATACAGCATCTATTACAACACATGTTGCCTCCAGGATCTTTCCAATGACCAAAAACCGACCCCCGATTAATTATTACATAAACCATAACAGCTAAAACTGCTCTTTACCCTTGTTTAAAGCAAAACTTAAAATATGGCTGAAGGAAAACCAAAGGTGTGAACATTAATTGCTAATTTAGTTTTTTTTTTTCCTTTTCTCTCTCTGTCGTGACCCGTCACTGTATTATTATATACCTTCAGTATATATGTATATGTATAATGGTCCATACATAATAAATATGTATGCAATAATTTCAACTTCTGCAATAAGTGCAATAGGGGAAACGCAATATGCATCAGCACTTTACAACTTTGAGCACTAAAAGAAATTAAAATGCAAAAAAAAAAAATGCAAGACATCAATATGCATTAACACTTTATACATCTGAGCATTGGAGCACTTTAAAGAAAATTGGAGCGCTTTAAAGAAAAAATGGGACGATGTGTAATCTGCATTGACACTTTAAATCTCTTGCACTTAAGCACTTTAAACATGACGGTCACTTAATTACTGGTATCAATTGTAACATGTTTTTATATCTTATTGATTTTATCTAGCTTAGTCGTGTTTTTAAATGTTGTGTTTCGTTGTTATATCTTGTCTTCCTTGTTTGCTGGTGTCTGATTTTATGTTTTATGTTGGGCATTGATTTGCCGCAGGAAGGAATGGTGGACATTAGCCTATGGCTACAACCATGCATGTTTACACTCGTGTTCATTAACATGTACAGTCCCTGTTAGCAAATAAATACATTAAATTGAATTGAATTGAACTTTAAGGGGGAAGACCAGCTGCTCTAGTCTGGTCCTGCAGCTGCAGCTACGACTACTGATCCTAACACACTAGTTACACTAACTAGAGGTTTACTAACACTAACTAGAGGTTTACTAACACTAACTAGAGGTTTACTAACACTAACTAGAGGTTTACTAACACTAACTAGAGGTTTACTAAACACTAACTAGAGGTTTACTAAACACTAACTAGAGGTTTACTAAACACTAACTAGAGGTTTACTTTTTTTTACCTTGTCTGCACACATATTAATGATTGATACCATGTAGGTAAAAACCAAAGGCATATATATGTGCATTATTGCTATATTTAATATATATACATATATACGCATACATACGCATACACATACATACATAAATATATACATACAAACCCAGTGATTTTTTTTTTTTTTTTTGTGGGGGGTTGGGGGGTGTGGTGACGACATCCACTGCCAATCCAGGAATCAGGAACACACGGAGACACACGTCAAGCACTGGAAATCTGCAACAAAAACCACAAACAAAACACAAAACCAACAAAACCAACACGGAGCCGACCAAAACACAAGCAGCAATCGACCCAAATCACAGTCTGAGCTAAGCTACCGCTAACTAACCCCAAACACTACAGAGCGAGCATGCAGGTGAACAAGCCAGTGTGTATGTCTATGTGTGTGTGTGTGCGTGTTTTGTGTGGCTGTTTATGTGTGTGACTGAGTGGCTATATATGTGTGAATGTGTGTGTGTGTGTGTGTGTGTGTGTATGAGTGTGTATATGTATGTGTGGCTAAATTTAACTGTGTGTGTGTGTGCATATGTGTGGCTATGTGTGTGTGTGTGTGTGTGTGTGTGTGTGTGTGTGTGTGTGTGTGTGTGTGTGTGTGTGTGTGTGTGTGTGTGTGCATGCATGAATGTATGAATATGTATACGTGTACGTGAGTGTGTATATGTCTATGTGGCTATGTGTATGTATGTGGGTATGTGTGAGTGTGTGTGCGCGTATGTGTGTGTGTGTGTGTGTGTGTGTGTGTGTGTGTGTGTGTGTGTGTGTGTGTGTGTGTGTGTGTGTGTGTGTGTGTGTGTGTGTGTGTGTGTGTGTGTGTGTGTGTGTGTGTGTGTGTGTGTGTGTGTATGTGTGTGTAATAAACCAAACAAAGCTCCACCTGAAGTGTATCTATAGTGGGGGAGGGGGGAGCAACCCCGCCACCCGCGAGACCAGAGGCCGACGAGGAAGAACCCGGAACCCAGGCCACCAGCAACCCCACAGAGGGGAGAAGTAGGAGGGAGGCAACCCACCGCCTGCGAGGTGCACCCGCCCCCACGAAAGTAACTAGAGGTTTACTAAACACTAACTAGAGGTTTACTAAAGACCAACTAGAGGTTTACTAAACACTAACTAGAGGTTTACTAAACACTAACTAGAGGTTTACTAACACTAACTAGAGGTTTACTAACACTAACTAGAGGTTTACTAAACACTAACTAGAGGTTTACTAAAGACCAACTAGAGGTTTACTAACACTAACTAGAGGTTTACTAAACACTAACTAGAGGTTTACTAACACTAACTAGAGGTTTACTAAACACTAACTAGAAGCTTTACTAAACACTAACTAGAGGTTTACTAACACTAACTAACTAGAGGTTTACTAACACTAACTAGAGGTTTATAAACACTAACTAGAGGTTTACTAACACTAACTAGAGGCTTTACTAAACACTAACTAGAGGTTTATTAACACTAACTAGAGGTTTACTAACACTAACTAGAGGTTTACTAAACACTAACTAGAGGTTTACTAAACACTAACTAGAGGTTTACTAAACACTAACTAGAGGTTTAGTAACACTAACTAGAGGTTTACTAAACACTAACTAGAGGTTTACTAAACACTAACTAGTGGTTTACTTACACTAACTAGTGGTTTACTAACACTAATTAACTTGCTCTTAAAGGTGGAGGTGGTGTTTCCTTTGGGATCAGAGTCTTTGACATCCCTTTTGACAGAAACAACTAAACAGCTGTCTAAGACTTTTGCACGTTATTGTTCTGATTCACTGATTGCACCAATTTCTATTTATTATCCTGACTTTTCAACTCTTTTTTTGACCATTTTCAACCCCGTCTATGATTCCTGACCATTTCCAAGCCCTTCCTGACGAAAATGTTGGAGTATTATCCACCATTTGTGAGCAGTGATGGCCGACCCCAGCAGCTGACACACGTCATTTCTGAGAGAAAACATTACTCAACAGCTGGACCAGTCACACTGCTTCTGTCAGCAGTTTCTCTTCTTGATTTCTCAGCAGGAAATATATTTTAAATGCCAACTGAAAACAGTGACAGAGGTGGTGGGAGTCAGGGGATTTAACTGCCAGTTCATGCAAAGCCACATCCTCCCAGCTTCTATGTTTGAAACCAGCTCAGCAACACCTTTAAAGAGCTCTAACCAACAAGTGTTGCACAGCTTGGTTTGATCAGCTCAGTGGAACAATGTGCTGTTGTCCAGATCAGTCTGGAGGAGAGGAGCAAATATGAAGCCATCTGGAAGAAGAAGCACATCTATTCCTTCATTCAGCCTCCATGGAGCACAGTTTTGAAGAGAAAGGGATGTTTAAGGGTTGTTAGGGTGTGAATGAAGTGTAGACGTGACTTTATTTGTAAGAGTCCTTACAAACACCAGGAAACTGGACCACATTACACCAGGAAACTGGACCATATTACACCAGGAAACTGGACCATATTACACCAGGAAACTGGACCATATTAAACCAGGAAACTAGAGGATAGAGTTTAGAATCTTACTGCTGGTCTACAAAGACCTGAATGGTCTTGGACCAAAATACATGGGGCACAAAGTTTTGTGGGGGGCGCTGTTGAGCCTTGACAGAGAGTGTTAGAGATTGACGGGAGAGGACGCTGGCACTGATTGTTTGCCACTTCTCCATCAGAGCTATGCAGCTTTTACTTAATTTTCGACTTTTAAAATCAGTATCAAAGTTAGTTTTAAAGTCAGTCTTTTAGTCTTAGTTTTTTTTTTAACAAGAACCAAGCAGGCTGTGGGGGTCCCACTCCGAGGGCCCGGCCCTGCCTGGGTGGGGGGTGGCTGTCTGCGCTGGGGGGGGGTTGCTGCCTTGGTGCTCCATCGCTGGGCGGGGGCCGCATGTCCCTGCGTCTGTGGGGACTCCGTGACCTTTGGGATGTCCGCCGGGGTGGCCCCGGGGGGGGGGGGGTGGGGCCAGGTCCGGGTCCCTGGCCGGGGCGTGCACGGGCGGGCGCAGCAGCCGGGTGGCACCATTCCCAGGTGTCTATGTCTTATGTTGTCAGTATGAATGGGGGGATGTTGGACCGGTTCCCCCTCCGTCTGGGGGCGCCCCGTCTACTGGATGGCCGGTGGGGGGACGCGGGTGTCTTATCAGGGCCGGCTCTGCTGGTCCTGCTTCCTGGCTTCGGCCTCTGCTCCCCCTCCTTCCCCCCCTACACGATTCATACGCACATAGGCGAAGGGCGGGGGGTCCGGGTCGTGGGGGGCATTGTACCGCGTGGCCCGGCACTCCCCGCCTCACGGTTTTAATAACACTGTAGACACTGCACAATCAACACTTATTAAATACATTTGACAAGGACATTTAGTTCGGGAGGGGGGGGGTCGGTGTCAAATCGATACTTGGCCCTCCCCCTCCCTGTTTTTATGGCATTAATCACATGCACTCAACACCAGGGGCGGGAGGGGGTCCCACATCACCCGCGTTCCCTCGCCAGCCTGGGATAGGTGGGTCGGGATACCCGGGCCTAGCGGAGCTCGCCGTGCAGCCTGGGGTGCCTTCTGGTGCTGGACCCCCCCGGGGAGGGGGAAACGGTGCGTGAATGTGCGTCTGTGTTGGTGAAAATGCCTCCCTCCTACTTCTCCCCTCTGTGGGGTTGCCGGTGGCCTGGGTTCCGGGTTCTTCCGTGTCGGCCTCTGGTCTCGCGGGTGGCGGGGTTGCTCCCCCCCTCCCCCACTATAGATACACTTCAGGTAGAGCTTTGTTTGGTTTATTACACACACATACACACACACACACGCACACACACACACACACACACACACACACACACACACACACACACACACACACACACACACACACACACACACAACACACACACACACACACACACACATACACAGACATACACACTGGCTTGTTCACTTGCATGCTTGCTCTGTAGTTTTTGGGGTTAGTTAGCGGTAGCTTAGCTCAGACTGTGATTTGGGTTGATTGCTGCTTGTGTTTTGGTCGGCTCCGTGTTGGTTTTGTTGGTTTTGTGTTTTGTTTGTGGTTTTTGTTGCAGATTTCCATGTGCTTGACGTGTGTCTCCGTGTGTTCTTGCTTCCTGGATTGGCAGTGGAGTTTTTATTATTTAACTTCTTTTCTTATTATTTTATTTGATTTATTCGTTATTTAAGCATACTCTTAAATTAGCAACCTGTGCTTTTATTATTTTACCTTCTTTTCTTATAAATTTATTTCATTTTATTTGCTATTTACTGTCCAATTAAGTCTTGCCGCTTTTAGTGTCGATGTAAAGCACTTTGAATCACTTTGTGTTGAATTGTGCTATATAAATGAACTTGCCTTTCCTTTATTTGCAGCATCCTTCTGTAATTGACCTTCACTTTTATTAATCAACCACAATAATCTACCCCTCTTTTTAAACTGGGAGGTAAAATATGCATTACTAAATTGGATTGCAAAGCGGTTGATAAAAACATGAGTAAATAACTTGGAAAGTGTTTTGAAGCCTCAGCTCTGCCGGTGACATCCCCCGGCTGCTTCCTCTGGCTAGCTGGCTAGCTGCTCACTGGAGCATGTTAGTATTTAACGGCACAACGAGACATATCTGTGGAACAGAAGTGATTGGAATAGTAGTATAAGTGTAATAGTATAAAGTGATTATACTCTGCTATTCTTAACTAACTCAGATGTCACGTTTACCAAAAACGCTGAGCAAAGTAGCTACAATAATCACAGCTAACTGCTAACATCATAGACTGTCACTCAAACAACGAAGAGAAAACATGCCCCTGGTTATCAATACTTTTGTTGGTTTTATATGATTTTACCTGATGGAGTACATAAAATTCTACCGTACAGTTGTCATGGATGTAAGATGGTTCTGAACGAGACAGTAAATATTTTCATTTCTGCTGTAAAGTTGTACATTTTAACCTGCAGGTCTTAGAACACCGTCCCAACGGGTGGACCGGTGTCTGTTCTGGTCCTGGTCTTCCTCATTCAGCAGACTTGGTCAGGGGGTTCCACAGAGTTCTACACTTGGACCGTTACTTTTCACTTTGTACACCCTGTAGACTCAGGTGGCATTTATATGCAGATGATACCCATATATATTGATAAACCATAATTAAACCAGTAAGATCTGGAAAACACTAAGACCTGGAGGACTTCTCATTTTACAAATATTGTGTCTCCTTTGTGTCATCTAACATGGATTTTTTCTCGTGTTTGTTTTGCCACAGGACAAGCGCCACCATGGACGATGATGAAGACCAGTACGATCTCTTCCTGAAACTGTTCGAAGAAACCATGAACATGACCGACCCAACCTACGTGGTCAGTAAAACCGTCCAGCTCTGTACGAAGGAAGACGTCAACGAGTTTGGAGCAAGATTCATCCCAGTCTTCTACTACGTCAACTTCGCCTTGAGTTACCTCGGTAATGGGCTTGTCCTCTTCATCCTCCACAAGTACGAGAAGCTCAACACGGTGACAAACATCTTCCTCCTGAATCTGGTCCTCTCCAACATCCTGTTTGCCTCCAGTCTGCCTTTCTGGGCCTGGTATCATCTGTCCGAGTGGATCTTCGGTGCTGCTCTCTGTAAGATGGTCAGTAGCGCCTACTTCATCGGGTTCTACAGCTCCATCCTCTTCCTCACACTCATGACCTTTGACCGATACCTGGCCGTGGTGCACGCGGTGGCGGCTGCCAAGAGCAGGAAGCGAGTGTACGCCATCATCGCGTCGGTGGTGGTTTGGTGCATCAGCATTCTCGCAAGTGTGAAGGAGCTGGTTCTTCAGAACGTTTCCAAGAACCCTTTAACCGGACTCATGTGCGAGGAGACGGGGTACTCAAAGAGCACCTTGCACAACTGGCGCCTGGTCAGTTCCTATCAACAGTTCCTGCTCTTCTTCCTCTTTCCTCTCATCATGGTGATGTACTGCTACATCAGCATCACTGTGCGTGTCCTAACCACCCAACTGAAGGAGAGGTGTCGTGCCATTAAGCTCATATTTGTTATCATCTTCACCTTCTTTGTCTGCTGGACGCCCTTCAATATCGTCGTCCTCCTTCGAGGTATCAAGATCTCCCAATCCAGCCCAGAAGAAGACCCATGTGATGACAGTCTAGACTACGCCCTGTACGTGACCCGGAACATCGCCTACTTGTACTGCTGCATCAGTCCTGTGTTTTACACGTTTGTAGGAAAGAAGTTCCAGAGTCACTTGAAAAGACTGATGGCCAAGAGGATTCCCTGTCTGAGGAGACATCTCAGTTTGGACAGCCAGACCACCAGGTCCACATCCCAGAGGACACCGTATTCTGTTTATGAGTACTGACCACATAGTTGGCCCAAGATGAAGCCTTGTGGTACTCCACACAGCGCAGATATAATTAAATGTACCCATAATTCCTCCTTAAAAACATCTGAAAGGTCTCAGTCGGCTGATATGTGTACCTAATGTTGTCTTTCTGCTGGATTCTCATAGTGCTATCCTGATATGGACAAAATCCCACATCAATAACATTACCCGGTCTGCCTACTTCCATCTACGTAACATCAATCCCCCGCCCCTCCTTCACCCCCCACACTGGCGCCATCCTTGTTCACAGCCTTGTCACTTCCAGCTTGGACTACTGCAACTCTCTCCTCTTCTGCCTCCCTCACAAATCCCTCCATAAACTCCAACTGGTCCAGAATTCAGCTGCCCGCATCATAACCCGGACCCCCTCCATCCATCACATCACTCCTGTTCTCCAACAGCTCCACTGGCTCCCGGTGTTCTGCCAATCTTTGCTACCTGCCGAGAAATGCTACTTTGTGGTTCTGCGAATGCGCACAGTGGATTTTCAAAGTTTGTGTAATTTCTTGCACAATGTAAAATTGATAATATAGGATGTTGAGTATTTGATCCTTCAAAATAAACTACAAATGACATGAATTGCATTACACTTTGTGAACATTATACGATACCACCTCAGACATATCTGTCTGATCTCCTCCACGTCCACAACCTGGACCCCCATATCTGTCTGATCTCCTCCACGTCCACAACCTGGACCCCCATATATCTGTCTGATCTCCTCCACGTCCACAACCTGGACCCCCATATCTGTCTGATCTCCTCCACGTCCACCACCTGGACCCCCATATCTGTCTGATCTCCTCGCCAACCTGGACCCCCATATCTGTCTGATCTCATCCACGTCCACCATCTGGACCCCCATATCTGTCTGATCTCCTCCACGTCCACCACCTGGACCCCCATATCTGTCTGATCTCCTCCACGTCCACCACCTGGACCCCCATATCTGTCTGATCTCCTCCACGTCCACACTCCCTCCCGAGCCCTAAGATCCTCCTCCTCCGTACAACTGTCTGCCCCCTCCGCCCCTCTCACCACCATGGGCAGCAGAGCATTCAGCCGCTCTGCTCCTCGTCTCTGGAACTCTTTACCTCCCAACTCAGGAACATTGACTCATTCCCTCTTTTCAAATCACAACTCAAAACTCATCTGTTCAAGACTGCCTATCTCACTTAATGTTCATTTCTTCTAATGTTCTTACCTTTGCTGTTTTTAAATGCTTTTTGATGTTTTTTTTAAATGTATTTTGCGGGTTCTATTTTTTAACATGTTGTGTACGGCGACCTTGAGTGCCTAGAAAGGCGCCTTTAGAAATAAAATGTATTATTAGGGCCCGAGCACTTACAGTGTGAAGGCCCTATTGTATCTGTAGGAATTCTTTATTCTTTCTTCTGACGAAAGGAGGGGCTTTTTTCCCCCTAAACGTGCCCCAAATTCACCAAATTTTGCACGCAAGCCAGACCTGGCGAATAATTTGTTATTTAATGGTTTGCATTAATGGGCGTGGCAAAATAGCTCAACAGCGCCCCCTAGAAAACGTTGTGCCTCAAGCCCCACAATACGGTTTGACGTACATGCACGAAAATCGCTACGTACCTGTATCATGTCGCAACTTAAAGAAAAGTCTCTTGCTGCCATGGCCGAAACCGAACAGGAAGTCAGCCATTTTGAATTAATCGTGTTATTTTGGCCAAATTTATGCCATTCCTTCGTCAGTTAACATGGCCCTAACCGTATCGTGAACCCAGATGTGTTATACATCAAAATGTGCGTCTTCATCTTGCGACAACACGCATTACTTTTCTCTTTCAAAAGTGTTACCGTGGCGACGCTAGACGCCAAAAAGCGCACCCACCCTTCATCTGATTGGTTCAGACAGAAAAAACTTTGTGCCTCAAGCCCCATAATACGGTTTGACGTACATGAACGAAAATCGCTACACACCTGTATCATGTCGCAACTTAAAGAAAAGTCTCTTGGCGCCATGGCCGAAACCGAACAGGAAGTCGGCCATTTTAAACATTCTGAATTAATCGCGTAATTTTGGCGCAATTTATGCCATTCCTTTGGCAGTTAATGCAGCCCGAACCGTAACGTTCACCCAGGTGTGTTATACATCAAAATGTGCGTCTCCATCCTGCGACACCACGCATTACTTTTCTCTTTCAAAAGTGTTACCGTGGCGACGCTAGACGCCAAAATGCGCCCCCCCCTTCATCTGATTGGTCCATATTTGATAGTTCCCCAAAAGTCACCAAATTTTGCATGCAAGCCAGGCCTGGCGATAAATTTGATATTTCATGGTTTGCATTAATGGGCGTGGCCTAACGGCTCAACAGCGCCCCCTAGAATTGTTTTCTCTACCATAACCTTTGAATGGTTTGACATAAAGAGTCGTGGGTGGTGTCATCGGACTCGGTATTGAGTCCTTGACCTTCATTGGTGAAAATTAGCCCCGCCCCTTCTTCTGATTGGTTCTCCCTATTTTCTGCTATAACATTTGAATGGTTTGACATAGGAAGTCGTGGGTGGTGTCATGTCTGATATGCTTATGGGGGCGGTGGCCGTGAGTGCGAGGGCCCGTTCATCACTGCTTGCAGCTTTAATTATTATTATTATTATTTTTTAAATGAAAATCAAAAGAACAGTGGAGTTATCTGCATATCCTGTAAGATGTATACTGATCATGTAAATGTTCATGCTTACAAATGTGGCATTAATTGTGAGGAGTTTTGTTTCTAAACGTTTGGCGTAATTTCAGATCACTTACGGTTTTTTTTTTTTTTTTTTGTGTGACTGACAGTGAAGTTTATGGCCAAACAGTTTCCAGATTCTACTCTTGCATATGTTTGCTGTACATAATCACGATATTTTACGGCTCTGAATGTTGTTTCCTAACGATCTACAAATGTGGGCGGAACATTCTAGGGCAGGATCCCCACACCCAAACATCTGGACATCCGGTGTTCAACTTCTGGTGTCCAAATATTCTGTAACAAATATTCTGTAACATACTGTATGTTTGTCAGAACAAATATGTGCAAAATAAACACAAACAACTTCTGTCATTCAAATCAATCTGATGTCTAAACTACAGATAAGCAAACAACGAACTGAACATTAAACACAAACTTCAGATATCTACGTGTGTGTGTGTGTGTGTGTGTGTGTGTGTGTGTGTGTGTGTGTGTGTGTGTGTGTGGCCCAAGATGGCTGTTTTTCATCAGGTCAATTTTAAAATAATAAAAAAAGAATATATTGCAGTAGTTCAAACATTAAGAATGTTGTGTACACATACATTCATATAAAAATGTTAAATTAAGTGATTTCAGAGTTTTTTGTCAAGATGAATTGGCACTAGGTCAAGGTCATGTGTTGCTACCATGATTCATGTTAAAATAAATTAGTTTCCTTAACATTTTGACATCTTTTTTTTTTTTTACAAGTTTTCAGTATTATACAAAAATATTTTTTTTAATGGTCGCGCAACATGATATTTCATAAAATGGACATCAGTCAAACTTTGTTTGTATATTATGATGGAAATATAAATACAAATGTGTATAAATCTTATACACTACAAGACATTTCGTAAATCATGCCAGATAGGGCAGAAGATTGATTTAAATACATTTAGAGTGATTTCAAAAAACTTTTCAAAACATGAGTCCTGGTGGGACGGTCGCACCACATGACATTTAGACGCTTAAAACAACAACAAAATCCCAAATAACTAGTCTTTTCTGTCAAATTCAAGTGAGTCCATATGTGGGACAGAAGGTCATATATATGGTATTTATTTATCCATTTAAACCTTTTTTGAATTGAAAAAAAATCTTTTTTTCAGGAAAATATAGGCGTCACGTCATTGACCCTCATACATGTGGTGGCAAAAGAAAGATGGGAGAGGGAAAGAGAGAGCAGAGGGGGATCCTGCTCTTTATAGCCGGGCCTGGGCTGCAATAAATCGGCTGCGTTTGGGGTTCCTGCCCAATGAGGTTATTCCTCATCACCAGTACTCGAGTTGTAAAATAAATCAGGGGGGATGGTGGATTTGATCATATGGGGACAGATAATTTGTGCTGATTACAAATAATATAATATATTACAAATAATAGCAGTGACCAAAACACCTGCAGAAATACTGCAGGAATGACATAGCAGCAGTTAAATGCAGCCTTCTGTAAGCTTTAAATATCCACTGGGCTTACATCAAATACATCAAAACACAACAATAAAAAACACTTTTCTGAACTTATCAATATGACTCTGTCCTTCACAGGATAAGTAACATGGATCACTGCAAAAACTCAAAATATTAACAAGAATATTTGTCTTATTTCTAGTTAAAATGTCTCATTTTAGTAAAAAAATCTCATTACACTTAAAACAAGACTCATCACTAGAAAAAACAACAATTTTCGCCTGTTTCAAGTAGATTTTCACTTAAAATAAGTAGAAAAATCTGCCAGTGGAACAAGATTTTTTTGCTTGTAATGAGAAGATAAATCTTGTCCCACTGGCAGATTTGCCTACTTATTTCAAGTGAAAATTTACTTGAAACAGGTGAAAATTGTCAAATAAGTTATTTTTCTGGTGTTATTTTTCTGGTGATGACTCTAAATGTTGAAATAGCAGTAAAACCACATTCATTGATGAAATGACATAAGGGACGGAAAGGAGGGATGGCAGTTTTACAGGGGGAATGATTTGGACCGTTTTTATTTCAGGGGGGATGATTTGGACCATTTTTATTTCAGGGGGGATGATTTGGACCGTTTTTATTTCAGGGGGGGATGATTTGGACCATTTTTATTTCAGGGGGGGATGCCATCCCCCCTCATCCCCCCTCATCCCCCCCCATCCCCCCTCAACTCCAGTACTGAGCGTAGAGCAAACGCAAACAGCAGCCAACGTTTACCAACCTTGTAACTTAACCTAACTGGCTAGCTCTAATGTTAACGTACATAGCTTGTATAAAAACCTGACACGACACGTTATCTTTGACAGAAACAGTTGAATTTGGTAGCTCCGTCAGAGAAGATGAGACACAGAGGAGAGAGACATCATATATAAATATAGTCAGATAAAAATCACATTACCGTTCCTGCTGTATGTTTAAACCATGGATGTAAACACTGTGGTTCAGTCAGCAGCGCCCCCTGCAGGTCTGGAGGAACTTCCGGTTGTAGTGACCGGTTATGAAGCGTTTTTCTTTTGATGATGGTTTCTTGTTTTATATCGTTTTGTGCTTTGCATCGTTTCTCTATTTGCAGCGTTTGATGATGCTGCATTTGTCTTTGTTTTTTGCAGCACATGTTTTCATTTGCACCACGTTCCTCTTTTTGTACCTGGTTTTGAGTTTGTGAATTTGAATCGTTTCTGTACTTGAAGCCGTTTTCCTGAACTGAGACGCATTAGGCCGTTGCAGTGCGTTTGGCCCTTGTCGGCCACCGTACTAACCAGTGTGTGTAGTTTGTTCATTTTAACCATTATTGTCAATGCCTGTCACTTTTCTTTTGCAGAGAGAGAGGAGAGGAGAGGAACAGGATAGGGAGGGGAAGTGCTGAGGAGAGGAGAGGAAGAGGAGAGAAGGAGAGATCCGGGCGCAGGGGGGCCCATCTTAGATTATTTTGTCCCGGGCACAAGCCAGACTGTCAGCTGGCCTGGCCACGGCCCCCCCTACAAATTTGCGGGCCACCCCACTAGCCACTCAAATTACCTCAATAAAAAAAAAAAAACACTTGCCACGATTTGTCGACTTTGTCGACAAAAATCGGTACTCAAAATTTTGAACAATGAATTCCATTGACAACAATTGTCGCCAGACGTGTTTTTCCAACGGAGTGAAGCATCTCACTTCAATACAGTCTCGGCCGAGCGAGCGGTAGCGGTTAAACAAAAATGAAGGCGTCCTGTACGGCAGCTGCGCGTAACAAAACTTCAAAAGTTCGGGAGCCTTTTAGCCTCGATACGGTAAATAAGAAAAGACGACTTGCAAGGTTTGCAAAGCAGAACTTGCTTATCACGGGAGCACGTCGGTAATACACGAGCATTTGAAGAGAAAGCACGTCGGAGTGTTGAACGAAACGGACTCGCCTTGGTAAGATATTAAGCGTATTTTGGCTTTAAAAGGGAGCTTTAACGTTACGCCTGACTGTGCCTGACAAAAGTATTTTAAATTAAATGCAATGCAGTCTGAAGAAGAGCTACCATGGAGCCTTTTCTGCAAGAGAAGGAGACGTGTTCCTGCATCAGGCGACTGCCGTCACTGATCAATAACTGATCAATAACTGATCAATAGATGCTGATCTGTGATATGAGCAGCTCTGATGGTGACGGGTTTCAACAAATGATACACCAGTTCAACCCAGAGAACGTCCTGCCATCCAGAACCCATTTACCCACTTGATGGAGAAAAAATACGAGACGTTTTATTTTATTTTATTATTCATTTTGTATATAACACATTTGCCTTCTTAAAAAATGAAAAATAATGGACAGAGGTTTATTTATTTATGGATTTATGTCTATATTGACTGATCACTGAGTAGCAGCAGCAGTAGTAGCATTATCAGTATTAGCAGTAGTAGTAGCAGCAGTAGCAGTAGTAGCAGTAGCAGCAGTAGCAGCAGTAGTAGCAGTAGCAGCAGTAGCATTAGCAGTATTAGCAGTAGTAGTAGCAGCAGTAGCAGTAGTAGCAGTAGCAGCAGTAGCAGCAGTAGTAGCAGCAGTAGCAGTAGCATTAGCAGTATTAGCAGTAGTAGTAGCAGCAGTAGCAGTAGTAGCAGTAGCAGCAGTAGCAGTAGTAGTAGTAGCAGTAGTAGCAGTAGCAGCAGTAGTAGCAGTAGCAGTAGTAGCAGTAGCAGCAGTAGTAGTAATAGTAGTAGTAGCAGCAGTAGTAGTAGTAGTAGCAGCAGTAGTAGTAGTAGTAGCAGTAGTAGTAGCAGTAGTAGTAGCAGTAGTAGCAGCAGTAGTAGTAGTAGTAGTAGCAGTAGTAGTAGTAGTAGCAGTAGTAGTAGCAGTAGTAGTAGCAGTAGTAGCAGCAGTAGTAGTAGTAGTAGTAGTAGTAGTAGTAGCAGTAGTAGTAGCAGTAGTAGTAGCAGTAGTAGTAGTAGTAGTAGCAGCAGTAGTAGCAGTGGCAGCAGTAGTAGCAGTAGCAGCAGTAGCAGCAGTAGTAGTAGCAGTAGTAGTAGTAGTAGTAGTAGTAGTAGTAGTAGTAGCAGTAGCAGTAGTAGCAGTAGCAGTAGCAGCAGTAGCAGTAGTAGCAGTAGTAGTAGTAGCAGCAGTAGTAGCAGTAGCAGCAGTAGTAGCAGTAGCAGTAGTAGCAGTAGCAGCAGTAGTAGTAATAGTAGTAGTAGCAGCAGTAGTAGTAGTAGTAGCAGTAGTAGTAGCAGTAGTAGCAGCAGTAGCAGTAGTAGCAGCAGTAGTAGTAATAGTAGTAGTAGCAGCAGTAGTAGTAGTAGCAGTAGTAGTAGTAGCAGTAGTAGCAGCAGCAGCAGCAGTAGTAGCAGCAGTAGTAGTAGTAGTAGCAGTAGTAGTAGCAGTAGTAGTAGCAGTAGTAGCAGCAGTAGTAGTAGTAGTAGCAGTAGTAGTAGCAGTAGTAGTAGCAGTAGTAGTAGTAGTAGTAGTAGCAGCAGTAGTAGCAGTGGCAGCAGTAGTAGCAGTAGCAGCAGTAGCAGCAGTAGTAGTAGCAGCAGTAGTAGTAGCAGTAGTAGTAGTAGTAGTAGTAGTAGTAGTAGTAGTAGTAGTAGTAGTAGTAGTAGCAGTAGCAGTAGTAGCAGTAGCAGTAGCAGCAGTAGCAGTAGTAGCAGTAGTAGTAGTAGCAGTAGCAGTAGCAGCAGTAGCAGTAGTAGTAGCAGTAGTAGTAGCAGTAGTAGCAGCAGTAGTAGTAGTAGTAGCAGTAGTAGTAGCAGTAGTAGTAGTAGTAGTAGTAGCAGCAGTAGTAGCAGTGGCAGCAGTAGTAGCAGTAGCAGTAGTAGTAGTAGTAGTAGTAGTAGTAGTAGTAGTAGTAGTAGTAGTAGTAGTAGTAGCAGTAGCAGTAGTAGCAGTAGTAGTAGTAGTAGCAGCAGTAGTAGCAGTATTAGCAGTAGTAGTCGTAGCAGTAGTAGCAGCAGCAGGAACAGTAGTAACAGCAGTAGTAGCAGTAGCAGCAGTAGTAGTAGTAGTAGTAGTAGTAGTAGTTGTAGCAGTAGTAGCAGTAGCAGTAGTAGTAGTAGTAGTAGTAGCAGTAGTAGCAGTAGCAGTAGCAGCAGTAGTAGCAGCAGCAGGAACAGTAGTAACAGCAGTAGTAGCAGTAGCAGCAGTAGTAGTAGTAGTAGTAGTAGTAGTAGTAGTAGTAGTAGTAGTAGTAGTAGTAGTAGTAGTAGTAGCAGTATTAGCAGTAGTAGTAGTAGTAGTAGTAGTAGTAGTAGTAGCAGTAGTAGTAGTAGTAGTAGTAGCAGTAGTAGCAGTAGCAGTAGCAGCAGTAGTAGCAGCAGCAGGAACAGTAGTAACAGCAGTAGTAGCAGTAGCAGCAGTAGTAGTAGTAGTAGTAGTAGTAGTAGTAGTAGTAGTAGTAGTAGTAGTAGTAGTAGTAGTAGTAGCAGTATTAGCAGTAGTAGTAGTAGTAGTAGTAGTAGTAGTAGTAGCAGTAGTAGTAGTAGTAGTAGTAGCAGTAGTAGTAGTAGTAGTAGTAGCAGTAGCAGCAGTAGTAGTAGTAGTAGTAGCAGTAGTAGTAGTAGTGGTGGTAACAGCAATAGTAATAGCAGTGGTAGTAGTGAGATATGAACAGAACTAAAAGGAGTGTTAAACGTACTAAAAACAACATAAATGAATGTTAATACAAAAGATAACTTATGGACACTAAGGCAATAGAAGCAACATTAAAAAATAAATAAGTAAATAAGTATGAAAAAAATAAATAAATAATGAAACCTTTAAGAGGAAATTAAGAACAATAAAATGACATAAAATAATAAATAAGTAGTGCTAAACAAGTAAAAGGGGACTCAGTTAAAATCTAAATTAAAAAGGTGAGTCTTGAGCCGGCCTTTAAAAGCATGGACAGACTCTCCGGCCCTAAAGCTCCTCCTGCAGGCTGTTCCACAGGCCTGGGCCATAAAAGTGGAATCAGGCTTCACCAAAGGTTTTGGTTCTAACGTTGGGAATAGATAAAAGACCAGTACCGGAGGATCCCACTGAGACCTTTACTTCCACATCAAGAATGGTGTGGAGACTTTCTTGATGAGGAGACCTCCTGAATCATGAGCTACGATCAATCGAAGATAGACTTATCCACAGTAGTATTCACACTTTACTCGTAGCTTTGATGTCATCAACAGAATGTGGTGTCCTCTGGGATGTGGACCTGGTGGTCTGGCTGTCCAAGCTGAGATGTCTCCTCAGATAGGGAATCCTTTTGGCCATCAGTCTTTTGAAGTGACTCTGGAACTTCTTTCCTACAAATGTGTAAAACACAGGACTGATGCAGCAGTACAAGTAGGCGATGTTCCGGGTCACGTACAGGGCGTAGTCTAGACTGTCATCACATGGGTCTTCTTCTGGGCTGGATTGGGATATCTTGATACCTCGAAGGAGGACGACGATATTGAAGGGCGTCCAGCAGACAAAGAAGGTGAAGATGATGACAAATATGAGCTTAATGGCGCGACACCTCTCCTTCAGGCGGGTGGTTTGGATACGTACAGTGATGCAGATGTAGCAGTACATCACCATGATGAGAGGAAAGAGGAAGAAGAGCAGGAACTGTTGATAGGAACTGACCAGGCGCCAGTTGTCCAAGGTGCTCTTCGAGTACCCCGTCTCCTCGCACATGAGTCCGGTTAAAGGGTTCTTAGAAACGTTCCTAAGAACCAGCTCCTTCACACTTGCGAGAATGCTGATGCACCAAACCACCACCGACGCAACGATGGCGTACACTCGCTTCCTGTTCTTGGCAGCCGCCACCGCGTGCACCACGGCCAGGTATCGGTCAAAGGTCATGAGTGTGAGGAAGAGGATGGAGCTGTAGAACCCGATGAAGTAGGCGCTACTGACCATCTTACAGAGAGCAGCACCGAAGATCCACTCGGACAGATGATACCAGGCCCAGAAAGGCAGACTGGAGACAAACAGGATGTTGGAGAGGACCAGATTCAAGAGGAAGATGTTTGTCACCGTGTTGAGCTTCTCGTACTTGTGGATGATGAAGAGGACAAGCCCGTTACCGAGGTAACTCAAGGCGAAGTTGACGTAGTAGAAGACTGGGATGAATCTTGCTCCAAACTCATTGACATTGTTCTTCGCACAGATCTGGACGGTTTCATTGACCACGTAGGTTGGGTCAGTCACGTCCATGGTTTCGGAACTTTCGTTGAACATTTTCATGAAGTAATCGTACTGGTCTTCGAAATCGGCCATGGTTTCTTCCAACATTTTCATGTAGAGATCTAACTCGTCCATGGTGGCGCTTGTCCTGTGCCAAAACAAACATTAGAAAATATTCTAGGTTAGATGACTCATAACCAGACATTTGTGGAAAGAGACACAATATTTGTAAAATGAGAAGTCCTACAGGTCTTAGTGTCATGAAGACACTGTTGTTGTGGAGTGCTCACAGGCCTGGAAAATACCGGCTCTTTAAAATAAGGCTACATTAATAACATCTCTTCTCATTCGTGATGTTTTTTTGTGATTTCCTTTTCTAACTTTTATACATTCATCTCAGTAAAGTGAAAATGATTCCTCTTCCAACAGTGTTTCTCTTGTGTAGATGGTTATACTTTCGATTCTGCCCCATATAGAGACCAATAGTATCACAATTACTTCCCACATAATTGGTTGAGCTTGAGAACAGACATGAACATTTGGTCAAACTGCAGTTGTAATCCAGATCTTACTGGTTTCATCATGGTTTATAAATATATATGGGTATGATCTGCATAGAAATGCCACCTGAGTCTACAGGGTGTACAAAGTTAAAAGTAACGGTCAAAGTGTAGAACTCTGTGGAACCCCCTGACCAAGTCTGCTGAATGAGGAAGACCAGGACCAGTACAGACCACCTGTTGGGATGGTGATCTAAGACCTGCAAGCTGCCTTGTTTTTACATCCAACATCAGGCTTTCCAAGACGTTTAACCGTTTACAGTGTGACTGAGAGCTTTCAGGCTGAAGTCAAGGTAGATGTAGCCAAAACCTGCTGTTCCATACCGACCACCAGGGTCCTGATCCAGATCTGCAGTTCCTCTACCGACCTCTAGGATCTGGATCTGGTTGGCCGCTGTTTCCGAGGTGGTGGTTTGGGAGGGGTTGGGTGATGTGGGGGGTTTAATAAAGGATTTTGGCATGGTGTTAGCTAGGCCTGTGTTGAAAAAAATCGATTCTCCGATTTTAAATCGATTCTCATATTAATTCCTAAAAATCGATTCATATGTCTAAAGATCGATTTAAAAATAAAAAAAAAAAAATTTCATCATTACAACTTTTGGTACTATTTTGTTTATGCCCAAAAAAGGAATATTTTGTTGGACAGGAGAATAACTGGTGCCATGTTTTTGCCTTTAAATATGTTTGAAGGTATGAAAACATTAAAGTTTTCAGTTATAATTGCATAAATTGTCTATATTTCTTTGCTTTATTTACTGTCTTGGGGTTACATTTGCATAAATGTTAAAAACCAAATTCTCATAAATGGGGAAAAATAAAAGCGATTTATTTCGTCCTCTGTTTCCTCCCTGGATCTGTTTGGTAATTCTGACCCACCATGTTTCTGAAAGCAGTTCTCTCAGCATTCTGGGAGCTGATTGGTCCTTACAGCATCATTAGCTGCAATACTTGCTGTTGAATCTCAATATAATACTAGTATTAATATGTTGCAGAACTACAGTCATATCATTCATGCAACAGCTGAAAAAACAGTTTTATTAACACTAACCCAAATCAATATCGGATCGAATCGAATTGGATCGAATCGGATCCTGATAATCGATTCTGAATCTTAAGAATCGGAATCGAATCGATTCTTGATATTTGAATCGATGCCCAGCCCTAGTGTTAGCTGGATTCCAATATTTACAAGGCTCTTCATCCTGTCAGTGAATTCCAGAAGTGGGGAGTCCTGACTGCCTGGAGAGAGAAAGCTGGGTGGGCTCTAGGGGGGGTGAGGGTTGGATTTCTCCGGTTGGGGCTGGGGAGACTCCCCTCATGGGGGCGTTGGGGCTGGGGGAGACTCCCCCTGTTGGGGCTGGGGGAGACTCCCCTCATGGGGCTGGGGGAGACTCCCCTCATGGGGCTGTTGGGGCTGGGGGAGACTCCCCTCATGGGGCTGTTGGGGCTGGGGGAGACTCCCCCTGTTGGGGTGAAGATAAGGATGATGACCCTGCAGTTTCTCTCTGACTCTGTCCTCCGTGGTGAGTCCTTATCTCAGCGTCCTCCCCAGAGCGTCGTCTTAACGGTTGTTCTTGACGGGGGCTGCTTGGTTGTGGTGCGAATGATAAAAATGTTGCAGCTTAGCAACTGTCTTTCTGGCTTGTTCAGACGAGAGTCACCTGCCTTAAAGAGATGTCTGCGACTCCAAAAGATGTTGAAATTGTCAATAAAATTCATTGATTGAGCGGAACATGCATCTTTGAGCCATCTGTAGTTAGTGTTTAGTAAACCTCTAGTTAGTGTTCAGGAAACCTCTAGTTAATGTTTAGTAAACCTCTAGTGGATCTACTTTTTCTTGCTCTTCAGCAGGACGGCCCCCCCTTCTGAACCAGGTCCAGGTCCAGGTTTCTTCCCTCTTAAAGTGGAGTTTTTAGCTGTTGTGGTTTATGTAATAATTGATCTGGGTCAGTTTTTGGTCATTGGAAAGATCATGGAGACCACTTGTGTTGTAGTAGATGCTGTATAAATAAAACTGAACTGAATTGAATTATTTAATAACGTCCAGATTGTTAGAGAACTGCTAATAATCAACACATTAGTGCATCTGCCCGTGATAATATCAATACAACGTGATTTTGAAGGTTTGTAACCAAAGTATAGAAACGTTTTGCACACCGGTTCTGCAGAAAGGTGCGTCGGAGGAGGAAAGCCACAGCCAATTTAAAAAAAGAAAACTCCCGCACACGTTCTTCTCACCAAACTACAGTATTTATTGGGCCAACGTTTCGGTCATCGATCTTTCTCAAGGCATCTATGCCTTGAGAAAGGTCGATGACCAAAACGTCCAATAAATACTGTAGTTTGGTGAGAAGAACGTGTGCAGGAGTTTTCTTTTTTGAAGATTTGTAAGCAGAAATGAGGTTTGAGGGTGTAGGGAGCAGGAGGAAGCTGAGCCCGTTTAAAGCAGTGTGATGTGGATCAGAGGTGAACTCACCAGTGCAGCTCCGTGGAGGTCTGTAGTTCCCCAGCGAGTGCTCAGCTCTGCTGACGGATGGAGGGAAGTCCTGCAACACGCTGCAGCGTCAATGTGGGTGTGTTTCTACGTGGAAGTCAGATAACATAACTGACTTCAGCTGGAAACAGCTTTTCTTCTTGATGTAAAAGCAGGACTTTCTGTCACACGTCTGAAACGGGAACGCAAGCCTTTGAAATCTGCAAGAGAGAAAACAAACGAACAGACAGACACAAGAACAGGCAGAGACACAAACAGCAACCAGTCCAGGGGCCTCATGTGCTAAGAGTGCGTGGATTTCAACGTGAATCCGTGTGACAAACTACAACTACAAAAGGAATACTATTTTATCTGCACCCACTTTGTGATCGACTTTGTTACTGTAGCTTGATTGTTTTCCTCTGGTCGAAGTCGCTTTAAGGGGCAGATGGAGATAACGAGACTAGAGGAACCTGCAGTTCATCTCCTGACCACTAGAGGTCAGTAAATGGTCTGACCCTTGTGCAGGGGTCGGCAACCCGCGGTTCTAGAGCCGCACGCTCTTTAGCGCCGCCCTAGTGGCTTCTGGAGCCTTTTCAAAAATGTTTGACCTTTTTTTTCATTTTTTACATTTTTTTCTCTTTTTTTCTTCCTTTTTCTTTTCTTTTTAATCTAGAAATTTTGACTTTTTTTTTCGACATTTTGACTTTTTTCTCGAAATTGTACTTCAACATTAATTTTGACATTTGGACTTTTTTCTCGAAACTTCGACTTTTTTCTCAACATTTCAACTTTTTTCTCGAGATTGTACTACAACATTAATCTCGACATTTGGACTTTTTTCTCGAAACTTTGACTTTTTTTCTCGACATTTCGACTTTTTTCTCGACATTTCAACTTTTTTCTCTAAATTTCGACTTTTTCCTCGACATTTCGATTTTTTTTCTCGAAATTTGGACTTTTTTCTTGATATTTTGACTTGTTTCTCGACATTTCGCCTTTCGCCATTTGTCTTCATTCTAAGGCTTATACAAGACTTTTCATTTTTTGCGGCTCCAGACATATTTGTTTTTTGTGTTTTTGGTCCAAGATTACTCTAAAACATTTTGGGTAGCCGACCGCTGCCCTAGTGGATCCTCTAGTCCTGCAGGATCCAGACTCTGGTGGATCCTCTAGTCCTGCAGGATCCAGACTCTGGTGGATCCTCTAGACCTGCAGGATCCAGACTCTGGTGGATCCTGTAGTCCTGCAGGATCCAGACTCTGGTGGATCCTCTAGACCTGCAGGATCCAGACTCTGGTGGATCCTCTAGTCCTGCAGGATCCAGACTCTGGTGGATCCTGTAGTCCTGCAGGATCCAGACTCTGGTGGATCCTCTAGACCTGAAGGATCCAGACTCTGGTGGATCCTCTAGACCTGCAGGATCCAGACTCTGCTGGATCCTCTAGTCCTGCAGGATCCAGACTCTGGTGGATCCTCTAGACCTGCAGGATCCAGACTCTGGTGGATCCTCTAGACCTGCAGGATCCAGACTCTGGTGGATCTTCTAGACCTGCAGGATCCAGACTCTGGTGGATCCTCTAGACCTGCAGGATCCAGACTCTGGTGGATCCTCTAGTCCTGCAGGATCCAGACTCTGGTGGATCCTCTAGTCCTGCAGGATCCAGACTCTGGTGGATCCTCTAGTCCTGCAGGATCCAGACTCTGGTGGATCCTCTAGACCTGCAGGATCCAGACTCTGGTGGATCCTCTAGTCCTGCAGGATCCAGACTCTGGTGGATCCTGTAGTCCTGCAGGATCCAGACTCTGGTGGATCCTCTAGTCCTGCAGGATCCAGACTCTGGTGGATCCTGTAGTCCTGCATGATCCAGACTCTGGTGGATCCTCTACTGACCTGCAGGATCCAGACTCTGGTGGATCCTCTAGACCTGCAGGATCCAGACTCTGGTGGATCCTCTAGACCTGCAGGATCCAGACTCTGGTGGATCCTCTAGACCTGCAGGATCCAGACTCTGGTGGATCCTCTAGTCCTGCAGGATCCAGACTCTGGTGGATCCTGTAGTCCTGCAGGATCCAGACTCTGGTGGATCCTCTAGTCCTGCAGGATCCAGACTCTGGTGGATCCTGTAGTCCTGCATGATCCAGACTCTGGTGGATCCTCTACTGACCTGCAGGATCCAGACTCTGGTGGATCCTCTAGACCTGCAGGATCCAGACTCTGCTGGATCCTCTAGTCCTGCAGGATCCAGACTCTGGTGGATCCTCTAGACCTGCAGGATCCAGACTCTGGTGGATCCTCTAGTCCTGCAGGATCCAGACTCTGGTGGATCCTCTAGACCTGCAGGATCCAGACTCTGGTGGATCCTCTAGTCCTGAAGGATCCAGACTCTGGTGGATCCTCTAGACCTGCAGGATCCAGACTCTGGTGGATCCTCTAGTCCTGCAGGATCCAGACTCTGGTGGATCCTCTAGACCTGCAGGATCCAGACTCTGGTGGATCCTCTAGTCCTGAAGGATCCAGACTCTGGTGGATCCTCTAGACCTGCAGGATCCAGACTCTGGTGGATCTTCTAGACCTGCAGGATCCAGACTCTGGTGGATCCTCTAGTCCTGCAGGATCCAGACTCTGGTGGATCCTCTAGTCCTGCAGGATCCAGACTCTGGTGGATCCTCTAGTCCTGCAGGATCCAGACTCTGGTGGATCTTCTAGACCTGCAGGATCCAGACTCTGGTGGATCCTCTAGTCCTGCAGGATCCAGACTCTGGTGGACCCAGTCCTGCAGGATCCAGACTCTGGTGGATCCTCTAGTCCTGCAGGATCCAGACTCTGGTGGATCCTCTAGACCTGCAGGATCCAGACTCTGGTGGATCCTCTAGACCTGCAGGATCCAGACTCTGGTGGATCCTCTAGTCCTGCAGGATCCAGACTCTGGTGGATCCTCTAGTCCTGCAGGATCCAGACTCTGGTGGATCCTCTAGTCCTGCAGGATCCAGACTCTGGTGGATCCTCTAGTCCTGCAGGATCCAGACTCTGGTGGATCCTCTAGACCTGCAGGATCCAGACTCTGGTGGATCCTCTACTGACCTGCAGGATCCAGACTCTGGTGGATCCTCTAGATCTGCAGGATCCAGACTCTGGTGGATCCTCTAGTCCTGCAGGATCCAGACTCTGGTGGATCCTCTAGACCTGCAGGATCCAGACTAATGTCGGCGCTTGTACGCCGGCCGAGACCCGCCATTGCTGAAAATTAAAGAAACGCTACAAATAAAACAAAAAAACGCCGCAAATAAAAAAGCCACAACGGAAGTGAATTACCGGGGACTATTTTTGCTGATGCACCGGTGTTTTTTACGTGAGAGGAGAAGAAGACGAAGAGGACGTAAGTGAAAAGGAAGAAATAAGAAGAGCGAGGAATAAGAAGAACAACGAAGGAGAAAATAAGTGAAAAGGTTAGTGTTCAACGTTGCTACGTGTAATTTTTAATGTGCAACACCGGTGCATCGGCAAAAACAGTCCCCGGTAATTCACTTCCGTTGTGGCTTTTTTATTTGCGTCGTTTTTTTGTTTTATTTGCAGCAGCATTTATTTTATTTGCAGCGTTTACTTTATTTGCTAAGCGTTTCTTTAATTAGCAGCAGCTCTTATGAACTTGTAAATGTACCAGTTCATATTTACGTCACAATAACAGTGAGTAAGACGGGGATTCTGGCTTGAAATGGTTCCAAATGTGTTCACATTTTAAATAACTAAATAAACACAGAATATAAGATGAGTTTAATGTTTCAGGACAAAGAACTGTGGTTAAGGGTCAGTACTTTAGATGTGTACTACAGTAGTACTTTAGAAGGTCAGAACATTCAGTAATGATGCGCCAGACGTTCAAATACTATTAAAGTATTCTGTATTCATTTAAAAAAAGTACAAAAACGTTCTGTTCTTCTGAATTTATGTTAATTCTCCTCTTACACGTGTACTCTTTCCTTATTTGGTCTTTCTGACCACATCCTTCTTGTTTGACAAAATATTTCTCTTTTTCTTTACTGTTATAATATATTGATGATTATTGATGTACATTTTCAGTAACACTGGCTTTTGTTTCAGAACTTCCTTAAAGGATCAAAAACGTTTAGTTTTTCCTGAGTCCAGTTTTACTCTGGTTAAGTGTTTACAGTTATACAGATACCATTAAAGAGTAAAGGTAATAGGTGATTAGTTATAATTACCTGGAACCTTTAATGACCTTAGTTAGTGTTAGTTGTAACAGTTTAGAGAACTTTAATGACCTTGGTTGTAACAGTTTAGAGAGCTTTAATGACCTTAGTTAGTGTTAGTTGGAACAGTTTAGAGAGCTTTAATGACCTTAGTTGTAACAGTTTAGAGAGCTTTAATGGCCTTAGTTGGAACAGTTTAGAGAGCTTTAATGACCTTTGTTGTGCCCGCCCATGTGCCCATGTGAACTCTGAACTTATAAATGATTATGAATTCATGATTGGGTGAACATTTTCAGACCAGTAAAGGCCGAAAGCCATGGTGTGTTTTTATGACCCCCTGCCGCATGCCGCATGCCGCATGCCGCATGGCCTCAGAACAAAGGGAGCAGTGGAAAATCCCCAGAGAAGAGACCCCCTAAAGTTTACGACACCTGGGGGGGATGAGACACTGTGGAAATTCCACTGAAACCAGCAGGGAGTCTGTGATCCCCTGAGGGGCGGACCGGACTTACAGTAAAACCTCCTCCAAAACCTTTAAATACCAGGAGTCCCCAAAAGACGCTCTCTCTTCCGATCAACTTTCCGTCCTGAGCAGCTGGATCTTTTGGCTGCGGGCCAAAGATCCCATCTCCCTCCCACCCCCCAGCTGGGGGGAGGCGGAAGGCCCGCAACGGACCGGGCCTGCGGGGCCCGCCCGTTGAAGCCGCGGTCCGCGGAGCCGCGATCCGCGGGGCTCCGGCTCCCATTAACTCTTGGTCTCAACTTCTCATCCGGAGCTCCGACTCCCACCTCACGTGTCCCCGGCCCCTGGGAGCTGTAAAGGGGGGGAGGGCCGCTTCGAAGCTCGGGCCCTGGTCCAGGGTGAGACCCGTTCCTCTTTCCTAACCTCTGTCTCTACTCTCGAGTTTCTCCTGGAAGGACCTGTGGCCAGCCTGCCCAGCGCAGACTGAGAGGCATCCCGCCGCCCCGTCCGGGGCCACGCGCTCATCAGCCCAACGGTAACCCGCACGTCCCCGAAGTGGACCCGCCCCGCGCGCACCAGAGACGACGTGAGAGCCTCCGAACCGGGGGGGGGAGTGCCGGCTGCTTCACGCTGCACCACCGTCCTCTTTTGATTCCAGAGTCAGGAGGAGGAGCGGGAGAGGCGGGAGATCTCTTGGGTTGGGGACTCCGGCCAAAGACCCGGCAGGAACCCCTGATCAGCACCCGGAGACCCGAGGAGGCGTCAGGTTTTGAGACCTGGGTGTATGAGTTTAACTGGGAGTGTTTCAGAGCTAAATCTGTGTTCAGAGCTGAGATTACACCAGCATCATTATCATGACTGTTGTCATTAATTTGTAGTCACCACTTTCTGCTAGTCATTCATGCTTTAAAGCGCCGTTTCGCCAGTTGATCACGGTTTAAACACCGGGATCACCATCCGGTCTTACAGTCCCGCCATCTTTAAACACCGCAGCCATCTTTGTGCAGCCACAATGTTTTAAACCGTAGATGTTCGTTGATATCATGTTTGTTATTGCATTTGATTTCTTTTACATCCCATGCACTTAACTTTCATTTCATTTTTATTGATTGTTGTTTTTCTTAATTAATGGTTTTATAATGATGTAGTGTGCCATCAGGATTTATTTGGGTATTTAATTACATCTGCTTTGATACCCGTGTGTAAATAAATTCTGATTGATTTTTAATGAGTGGTTTCTGTTGTTTCATGCAAGTTTCGGTCACAAACTGATTGTTTGAGCAGAGCCAGTGCTCGAATCTCACTCCTTCAATTATATTATACTATACTTAAACCTTAATCATCTGAGACTGATTTTCTGCTGTTAAGTTATCATTTTTCCCCGGATTAAGGCCCCGGGGTGGTGCCCCTACGAGAATTATTATCATTTTGATAATTCAATTTGATAAATAATCGACTTTATTAATTATTAATAATTATTAATAATATTCATTAATAGCCTTCGATAACTGTTCAGCTTAGCTACCTGAGTTGCACAACACCTTGGTTAGTGTTAGTTGTAACAGTTTAGAGAACTTTAATGACCTTAGTTAGTGTTAGTTGGAACAGTTTAGAGAGCTTTAATGACCGTAGTTAGTGTTAATTGTAACAGTTTAGAGAGCTTTAATGGCCTTAGTTAGTGTTAATTGTAACAGTTTAGAGAGCTTTAATGACCTTAGTTAGTGTTATTTGTAACAGTTTAGACCCCCCCCCCTCCACGTCTAGACTCGGGTCCAGAACTTTCCATCTTAGAGTCTAACATTGACTGGCTTTACACATCTTTATACACATCTTTATTATGTCATTCATATCCTGTTCTAGAGAAAAACGGTACATAAAAACAATCATAAACATTTTGCCATACGTACCTTTGCAAAAGTACAAAAAATTTAAAATAGAAAACACCAAGGTGCATATTTTACCGTTCAAATGTTTTGGGGAAGCAGAACAAAAAGAAAAGAAACACAATTTGAGGAAATACGTATAAAAGTTCACTGCAAACACTATTCATACTGCACAAACAACTTCTCTCATTCAAATGAATCAGAATGTATTTACACAAGTGTTAAAAGATAATGAAATAACGCTTGGGATGCCTAAACTACACATAAGAAAACTAAACATTAAACACAAACTTCAGATCATCTACGTGTGTGTGTGTGTGTGTGTGTGCGTGCGTGCGTGCGTGCGTGCGTGCGTGCGTGCGTGCGTGCGTGCGTGCGTGCGTGCGTGCGTGCGTGCGTGCGTGCGTGCGTGCGTGCGTGCGTGCGTGCGTGCGTGCGTGCGTGTGTTTAACACATGTGGTGTGGCAAATGAAAGATGGGAGAGAGAAAGAGGGGGATTGTAGCTCCTATAATGTAATAATTTCACCCTATAATGTAATAATTTCACCCTATAATGTAATAATTTCATCCTATAATGTAATAATTTCACCCTATAATGTAATAATTTCATCCTATAATGTAATAATTTAATCCTATAATATAATAATTTCCTCCTATAATGTAATAATTTCACCCTATAATGTAATAATTTCATCCTATAATGTAATAATTTCACCCTATAATGTAATAATTTCACCCTATAATGTAATAATTTCATCCTATAATGTAATAATTTCACCCTATAATGTAATAATTTCATCCTATAATGTAATAATTTAATCCTATAATATAATAATTTCCTCCTATAATGTAATAATTTCACCCTATAATGTAATAATTTCACCCTATAATGTAATAATTTCATCCTATAATGTAATAATTTCACCCTATAATGTAATAATTTCATCCTATAATGTAATAATTTCACCCTATAATGTAATAATTTCACCCTATAATGTAATAATTTCATCCTATAATGTAATAATTTCACCCTATAATGTAATAATTTCATCCTATAATGTAATAATTTCCTGAAAATGTAATAGAATTTGCACTTAACTGAATTGAAAATGTAATAAAACCCAATAATGTAATAACTTCCCCAAAAATGTAATAAAATATCCTGACGGATATTGTAATAACATTTTTACCAATAATGTAATACCTTATTACGTTTTTGGAAATGTATTCCATGCTACTAAAAGTCTGCAATTTAACCCAATAATCATTCTGGTGTTTCAAATCCAGCATATATAACATTCTTAGATTCTTAAAACACAAAATGTAGAACTCTGGACTGAAAATGAACATATATATTACATTATTTGTCAAGTATTACATTATCAGTTTTGGAAGAAAAAAAAAGACCCACCTGAATATGTAATAAATTCCCATTAATATAATAAGGTATTACATTATCGGTAAAAATGTTATTACAATATCAGTCAGGATATTTTATTACATTATTAGTGAAGTTATTACATTATTGGATTTTATTACATTTTCGATTGAGTTAAGTGCAAATTTTATTACATTTTCCGGCGTTATTACATTTTCAGGAAATTATTACATTATAGGGTGAAATTATGACATTATAGGGTGAAATTATGATATTATAGGGTGAAATTATGACATTATAGGAAATTATGACATTATAGGGTGAAATTATGACATTATAGGGTGAAATTATGACATTATAGGGTGATCCACAGTCGTATCCACACGTTACTCGTAGCTTTGCTGTGAGCTGAAAACTCTCAGGAGAACGTGGTTCCGCTAGGGTCGCCACCCGTCCCTTGAAACACGGAATTGTTACGTAACTGGGAATTAAAAGTTGCGTTCCGCATTGAATCTATTCGAACATATATTATGCTCTTATTTATTGATGTCATAATATGCAGGCGAAGGTCGGAAAATTTTAATATATTGCAAAACTTCATTCGTAGTAAATTCAACTAAAGTTGAAACAAATATATTATTTCCCACTACATTTAAAGTGAGATATTTCAAGCCTTTATTTGTTATAATGTTGGTGATTATGGCTCACAGTTTATGAAAACCCTAAATAAAAAATTAGAATATTTAATGAAATCAATAAAGAATTAAATCATCAAAATTACAACAAATAAAGGTTTAACATATATTGCTTTGCATGTAATGAGACTACCTGCCCTGCTGCTGCTGATTTTTGTCCTGTCTTGTCTTTCAGAGCCTCTCTTTTTCACTCCTTTCAAATTCTACAATCATAGAATTGATTAACTGGTCTCTCAGCACAATTGACCAAATTTTTGCGACGAGAAGTCAGGGGGTAAGGGAGCCCTCTTGCCCCGATGGGATGTTTTTTGCCGGATACACAATGGACTCCTGGAAACATTGGAGGCCTTTGTGTCTGGCGATCCTTCCTGGACGTTGAAGATGCTTCATAATTGGATTTATGATAGCAGGATTTCTGCTAATTGGAGTTGGGGGATTCCTAGTCTATCGACAAACACGTAAGTCGTCGACAGCTGTTCTGGCTCTTTCTGAGCTGCCGGACGTGGCTGAGGGGAATAGCTCTGCGACTAACACTCAGACTTTAACGCTGGGGGAGCAAAACCGCAAGCTGGATGTGATTCTTGAACAGAATCGCAGTCTGGCGGCGGCCTTTGAACTCATTGGCAAGATGGATAAGACCTTGGAGAAGTTGGAAGCTCGGCTTGGCGGGAATTGATCACAAATTCGTCTGTTTGGAGTCGCCATTGATGAACCAGAGACTAAAGGCAGATGGATCATTACTGGAGTCTGCCTGTTCTTTCAATACAATTGTTGATTCTATAATCTGGCCTTGGCAGGGCGGTTTTTGGCCGATCGCTCTGGTCACAATCTCCCTGGTGGAATGTAAACAAGTTGCTCTGCCCCCACTAATCCCTCCCCTCTCAGGAACATCTGTGGACCTGGATCAGAACTGTACCGAGCCGTCTGATAACATCAAGGACATTGGCTGAGGAGCAGCTCTGAGGCGAAGTTCACAGACTTACCTCTTACACACACACAATGATAAATACACCATCCTTTATAGTCAACGCCTTCCTCGGCTCCCCCCTCTTATCAGCCCCCCCCCAACACAGTCAACAGGTTTGAGAGCCGCGCCAATGGCTGCGGTGCTCACTTGGGGTACTGTGCCGGGATCCCCCCCGCCCATAGAACCACCCCCCCCCCCCCCCCCCCCACACACACACACATGTGCAAGTCTTGTGATGATGATGTTAAATTTGTCATGTTGCTTTCTGTGCTGAGGTTTTTTTTTGCACTTTCACACTGTGTATTTACACACAGTGTGTGGATGCCTTTTTTTCCCTCCTCCCTCCCCAATGTCATCCTTTCTCTGATCTGTTCTCACCAGTTCACTCATGTTTCATGTAATTTGTTTTGTCTGTTGTCTTGATGGGTTGTACTGGTTGTCATCTCACTGTGCTGGGACGCCAGACCAGCGACAATAAAGCTATTCATTCATTCATTCATTCATTCATTCATTCATTCATTCATTCATTCATAGCATAGGAGGATATTTCCGTTGCTAGTATGGTTGTCTGTCTGTACAGTCATGCAAGTTCAATGCTATTAAAGCACTTTAAACTTTAAACCAAAGAATTTAGTTTTTTCATATAAAATAAATACATTTCTATGCACTTTAGAAGTTTTGGGGATGTCCCTTTTTTTTGGCTCCTGTGCTGCTGAAATCGGGGCGTCCCTTATTTCAATTTCTGAAAGGTGGCGACCGTAGCTTCCGGTCTTGGTCAGTGAGAAGAGGGAAGTCACATTAGTCCTAGGATTCCTGGCGCCATGAGAAAGTTATCTGAAGGCTTCTTATGACGGAGATGTGATGATGGGGGGGATCAGTCGTGCAGCGTAAAGGCACGTTAGTCGCACTAGGTTCCACCCCGGGCCGGATCATCACTGATGGTGTGGTCATTACTCGTGAACAGAATGTGGGGTCCTCTGGGATGTGGACCTGGTGGTCTGGCTGTCCAAGCTGAGATGTCTCCTCAGACAGGGAATCCTCTTGGCCATCAGTCTTTTGAAGTGACTCTGGAACTTCTTTCCTACAAATGTGTAAAACACAGGACTGATGCAGCAGTACAAGTAGGCGATGTTCCGGGTCACGTACAGGGCGTAGTCTAAACTGTCATCACATGGGTCTTCTTCTGGGCTGGATTGAGAGATCTTGATACCTCGAAGGAGGACGACGATATTGAAGGGCGTCCAGCAGACAAAGAAGGTGAAGATGATGACAAATATGAGCTTAATGGCGCGACACCTCTCCTTCAGTTGGGTGGTTAGGACACGCACAGTGATGCAGATGTAGCAGTACATCACCATGATGAGAGGAAAGAGGAAGAAGAGCAGGAACTGTTGATAGGAACTGACCAGGCGCCAGTTGTCCATGATGCTCTTCGAGTACCCTGTCTCCTCGCACATGAGTCCGGTTAAAGGGTTCTTAGAAACGTTCCTAAGAACCAGCTCCTTCACACTTGCGAGAATGCTGATGCACCAAACCACCACCGACGCGATGATGGCGTACACTCGCTTCCTGCTCTTGGCAGCCGCCACCGCGTGCACCACGGCCAGGTATCGGTCAAAGGTCATGAGTGTGAGGAAGAGGATGGAGCTGTAGAACCCGATGAAGTAGGCGCTACTGACCATCTTACAGAGAGCAGCGCCGAAGATCCACTCGGACAGATGATACCAGGCCCAGAAAGGCAGACTGGAGGCAAACAGGATGTTGGAGAGGACCAGATTCAAGAGGAAGATGTTTGTCACCGTGTTGAGCTTCTCGTACTTGTGGATGATGAAGAGGACAAGCCCGTTACCGAGGTAACTCAAGGCGAAGTTGACGTAGTAGAAGACTGGGATGAATCTTGCTCCAAACTCGTTGACGTCTTCCTTCGTACAGAGCTGGACGGTTTCATTGACCACGTAATCCAGATCGGCAGTGGTTCCATTGAGTCCCGGAAGGATCCAATATTCATAATCCATGTTGCTGTTTGTCCTGCGGTGAAACATAAAAGAGCCAAGTTAGTCAGATTGATGCTTGGTTATGCTCAGTCACCTAGCTGGAACCTCTGGCACACATCCACCCTACGTTCAGATGTCAACCGTCCTCCTTCTAGACGTGGTCTTGATCGTAAGACAACGTCCCTCGAACATACCGACGAGGACTAGTTGTACTAGTGAACCTACGGTGATTAGCTGGATATGTGATTTCTCTCAGCGTGACCTCAGAAGTCTGTGCTGAATTCGAAGCCTGAGATCATGTGATTCTTGAGTTCCCATCAGCAGGATGGAACCAGAACCCTTTTGATTTAATCAAAGACGTTTGGCGGCTTAAGTTTGATTCTTTTCGTCCACAACTCGTTCGCCGGGGGACGAGCGGAGTATTCTTAAAACAGCCGGGCATTGATTAATTTCCCTTCAGGGATTAAACGAGTGTTTTGAATGGATCTTAATGTTAAAGACGAATTCATCAAGAAACAAGTACTCAAGACATTATTGTGAAAAACTTCTTTAGAACACGAGCCAATGGCAACTAGAAGGAATATTTTAAATTTATGATTGATTTTATGGGAAAAAGTGACAATTTTCCATAAAATTTGAAGAGAAAAGTTTGGAGTTTTGTGAGAATGCACATTCCCATCAGTCATCCCAATATTCCCATCAATCATCCCACCATTCCCATCAGTCATCCCACCATTCCCATCAATCATCCCAATATTCCCATCAATCATCCCACCATTCCAATCAGTCATCCCACCATTCCCATTAATCATCCCACCATTCCCATCAGCCATCCCACCATTCCCATCAGTCATCCCACCATTCCCATCAATCATCCCACCATTCCCATCAATCATCCCACCATTCCAATCAGTCATCCCACCATTCCCATTAATCATCCCACCATTCCCATCAATCATCCCACCATTCCCATCAATCATCCCACCATTCCCATCAGCCATCCCACCATTCCCATCAGTCATCCCACCATTCCCATCAATCATCCCACCATTCCCATCAATCATCCCACCATTCCCATCAGCCATCCCACCATTCCCATCAGTCATCCCACCATTCCCATCAATCATCCCACCATTCCCATCAGCCATCCCACCATTCCCATCAGTCATCCCACCATTCCCATCAATCATCCCACCATTCCCATCAATCATCCCACCATTCCCATCAGCCATCCCACCATTCCCATCAGTCATCCCACCATTCCCATCAATCATCCCACCATTCCCATCAATCATCCCACCATTCCCATCAGCCATCCCACCATTCCCATCAGTCATCCCACCATTCCCATCAGTCATCCCACCATTCCCATCAGTCATCCCACCATTCCCATCAGTCATCCCAACATTCCCATCAGTCATCCCACCATTCCCATCAGTCATCCCACCATTCCCATCAATCATCCCACCATTCCCATCAGTCATCCCACCATTCCCATCAGTCATCCCACCATTCCCATCAATCATCCCACCATTCCCATCAATCATCCCACCATTCCCATCAGCCATCCCACAATTCCCATCAGTCATCCCACCATTCCCATCAATCATCCCACCATTCCCATCAATCATCCCACCATTCCCATCAGTCATCCCACCATTCCCATCAGTCATCCCACCATTCCCATCAGCCATCCCACCATTCCCATCAGCCATCCCACCATTCCCATCAGTCATCCCACCATTCCCATCAATCATCCCACCATTCCCATCAGTCATCCCACCATTCCCATCAGTCATCCCACCATTCCCATCAGTCATCCCACCATTCCCATCAGTCATCCCAACATTTTGGTTCCTGTGCAATATAATTTATCTCCGCGCACTAAGCACTTTAAAATATAAACACTTTAACATATATCCACTATAACTGTACTCTACTGTTTAGACTCGTTTACACACTGGTCGTTGGTCTCCTGTTTTTATTCTTTGTACTGAGTTTCGTGTTGTGTTGTGGTATTATGTGTTTCTGTCTTTGTTTTTTCTTATTCCTTGTACTGATTTTCGTGTTGTGTTGTGGTATTATGTGTTTCTGTCTTTGTTTTTTCTTATTCCTTGTACTGATTTTCGTGTTGTGTTGTGGTATTATGTGTTTCTGTCTTTGTTTTTTCTGATTTGTTTATGTTCATGTTACCATCAACCTGCCAGGGGACTACAGATGGAAATTAGCCTGAGGCTATAATCTGGCATATTTACATGTGAATGTTCATTAATATGCACTGTCCCATTTTAAATAAATAAATAAATGAAATGAAATCATCCCACCATTCCCATCAGTCATCCCACCATTCCCATCAATCATCCCACCATTCCCATCAGTCATCCCAATATTCCCATCAATCATCCCACCATTCCCATCAGCCATCCCACCATTCCCATCAGCCATTCCCATCAATCATCCCACCATTCCCATCAGCCATTCCCATCAATCATCCCAACATTCCCATCAGTCATCACACCATTCCCATCATTCATCCCACCATTCCCATCAGTCATCACACCATTCCCATCAATCATCCCACCATTCCCATCAGTCATTCCCATCAGTCATTCCCATCAATCATCCCACCATTCCCATCAATCATCCCACCATTCCCATCAATCATCCCACCATTCCCATCAGTCATCCCAACATTCCCATCAATCATCCCACCATTCCCATCAGTCATTCCCATAATTCATCCCAATATTCCCATCAATCATCCCACCATTCCCATCAGTCATTCCCATCAATCATCCCAATATTCCCATCAATCATCACACCATTCCCATCATTCATCACACCATTCCCATCAGTCATCACACCATTCCCATCAATCATCCCACCATTCCCATCAGTCATTCCCATCAGTCATTCCCATCAGTCATTCCCATCAATCATCACACCATTCCCATCAATCCTCCCACCATTCCCATCAGTCATTCCCATCAATCATCCCAATATTCCCATCAGTCATCACACCATTCCCATCAATCATCCCACCATTCCCATCAGTCATTCCCATCAATCATCCCAATATTCCCATCAGTCATCCCACCATTCCCATCAATCATCCCACCATTCCCATCGGTCATCCCACCATTCCCATCAATCATCCCACCATTCCCATCAATCATCCCACCATTCCCATCAGTCATCCCACCATTCCCATCAATCATCCCACCATTCCCATCAGTCATTCCCATCAATCATCCCACCATCCCCATCAATCATCACACCATTCCCATCAATCATCCCAATATTCCCATCAGTCATCCCACCATTCCCATCAGTCATTCCCATCAATCATCCCAATATTCCCATCAGTCATCACACCATTCCCATCATTCATCCCACCATTCCCATCAATCGTCCCAACATTCCCATCAATCATCCCACCATTCCCATCAGTCATTCCCATCAATCATCCCAATATTCCCATCGGTCATCCCACCATTCCCATCAATCATTCCCATCAATCATCCCACCATTCCCATCAATCATCCCACCATTCCCATCAATCATCCCACCATTCCCATCAATCATCCCACCATTCCCATCAATCATCCCACCATTCCCATCAATCATCCCAACATTCCCATCAGTCATCCTACCAACCCAGAAACGGAGTTCAGTGACCTGGACCAGCGTTTCCGTGGAGACCTGGTTGGATGTGTAAAATCTTAGAACTGAAAGAGTCGACAACGATGATGAAATAGTTTAAATATGACAAAGATCAGCAGTGTGTGGGATGAGCTCGGTTATTGATTCCTTATTGGTTCAACGACCGTTACCGTCGAGTCGGTTGACAGTTTTTCTGTTTCCTGATTGATTCCCGGCAGATTTTTGCATTATTCCAGGTTGGTGGACAGTTGGACTCGTGGATCCTCGGAGGATTCTCACATTTTCTTTTGAAGACAGTTTTCCCCTCTGGTTTCTGACTGTACCTCACTTTGGAGGTACGTCTCAGATGGATGCTGCATGTAAAGGATGTGGCTTTGCACCAACTGACACCTCCATCACATCGTTCTGAGCTTGTTGTCTTGTTTTTTTTATTATATATTTCCTGCTGAAAAATCGAGAAGAGGAACTGCTGACGGAAGCGGTGTGACTCGCTCAGCTGTTGAGTAACATCAGTTCTCAGAAATGATTCGCTACCTAGGATCATCACCGGTCAGAAAACGATCAGAAGTTGTTGGATAAAAGGTACATTCTCGTCAGGAAGCGCCGGAAAAAAAGAATAAATCATTAATCCTATTTTAGTCCCAATAGATCATAAAAGACATCAGATGTTGAAACTGAGACATTTGACCGTTTCACATCTCATTTTGACCAACCAACCAACAGGCACCAGGAAGACCCAAGAGGAACCAGGAAGGAACCAGGAAGGAACCAGGAGGAACCAGGAAGGAACCAGGAAGCAAGCAGGAAGAACCTGAATGGACCAGGAGGAATCAGAATTGATCAGGAGGAACCAGGAAGGAATCTAGGTAGTGTAAACTCTAGTGTGTTAGAGTCAGTAGTCATAGTTGCAGCTATAGAACAAGACTATAATAGTTAGTCTCAAATATAGCTTGGTGGTAGATATGCTGCTATAGGCCTATGCTGCAGGGGGGACATGATCCACTGGGCGGTGCCTCTCACCCTTCTTCACCTCTCCTCTTCCCTTCCTCTCTTCTCCATTTCCATTTTTATTTATTATAAATATCTCATAGCTATCATTTTTGTCCATCGTTCCTGTAGTTTCTTGTGCCGGCCCCCCTTTTTTCTCTTTTGTGCATGTTTGCAGGCCGGAGCTTCGGGAGCTGCGTTCTGGCCTGCGGCCCCCCACCCCCCCCGCCCCCTCTGGTCATCCCGCTGCTGCTTCCACCTGCCTGCGGATTGCCCACCCCTGTCCTAGACTCTTTAGCTGAGTCCGTCTTCTTTGGGTGAAGACAACAAAGAGAAACAGATGTTTTGAAACTGATGGGTCCCATCCTGTTGTTATTAAAGCTTTACATCTTTGCAGATTTGACACCTCAAGCAGGAAGTAGCACCAGAGATCTGAGGTCGGAGGTGTGACATGTTCGGGTGTGTTTCCTCGCAGCTCCACAGTTTAACATTCGATTCTGTTCACTGATTTTCTTCTGCTGCACCGGATAAACCAGCTGCTGAACTGGTCTACTGCAGTCCAGAGGGTCAGACGGTTCATGAAACCTCAATCTAGAACTTACCCCTGTACCCCCAGTAACCCTAGTAACCCCGGTAACCCCAGTAACCCCGGCAACCCCAGTAACCCTGGTAACCCCAGTGACCCCTGTAACTCCGGTAACCCCGGCAACCCCAGTGACCCTGGTAACCCTGGTAACCGCAGTGACCCCTGTAACCCCAGTTACCCTTGCAACCCCCAGTAACCCGGGAAACCCCGGTAACGCCAGTAACCCCAGTAACCACTGTAACCCCGGTTACCCCTGTAATCCCTGTAACCACGGCAACCCCTGTAACCTGGGTAACCCCAGTGACCCCAGTAACCCCGGCAACCCTGGTAACCCGGTAACCCCTGTAACCCCTGGACCAATTGAGAATCCATCCATCTTCACCCAAAAGCAATGTAAGACCATCACTTAACCAAGAACGGATTAGAATCGGAAATAAAACAGCATTTATGAAGTTTGAAGATCCTTTTCTTCTGCTTTTATGCACATTTATCTGGAATTAACCTGCAAAAACGAACTTCTGAGGAAGGAGAAGGCCTCGCTTCGAGCTCGCCGGGCGAACCGTTAACTTCCTGAGCCCCGTCCACAGTTTATTCATATTCTTATCTTCATAAGTAAGACCAGATCTGAAGACGCTGCAGGGTGGGGTTGTGGGGAAGTGGCGTAATTAGTTTATTTTACCGGCGAGGCGCGGACTGACGTTTGTTAGGTCGACTGCAGGCGACGGCGGTTATGAAGCAACGATCAACAAACCTTTTATCATGTCATTCGATGATTCCAGTTGTTTCAGCAGAGATGTGATGCTAAGGCCAAGCTAAAGCAGTGTGATGTGGATCAGAGGTGGAACTCACCGTGCAGCTCCGTGGACGTCTGTGGTTCCCCAGAGAGGACTCAGCTCTGAGGACGTCTGTGGTTCCCCAGAGAGGACTCAGCTCTGAGGACGGAGGGACGTCCTGCAGCTGCTGCTCCGTGGACGTCTGTGGTTCCCCAGAGAGGACTCAGCTCTGGAGACGGAGGGACGTCCTGCAGCTGCTGCTGCGTGGATGTGGGTGTGTTTCTACGTGGAAGTCAGATAACATCAATGACTGTGTTTCCAGCATCAATAACCCTTTTAAGACCAGAATATTGGCAATAACCCGGTTTTGCACGTCCATGTAAACACCAATAAACCCCTTTGAATAACCAGAATTTGCTCATATTCTGGTTTTTAAAAACCCCAATATGACCCCTGGGTTACTCCTTTTAAAACCTGAATATTGGGTCATGTAAACACCAAACGGAATATCTCCATCAAGCGGAACAGGAAGTTGTTTTCTGCACATGCTCTGTTCACAAGGAATCCTGGTCTTTTGAGTCCAGGAAGTTCTTATAAACACGGAGAAACCAAGACCAGGAGGAGACTAATCACTTCATAAATGTAATGAAGGATATGAACATTTCTGCATTTGTAGACGGTAGAAAGTACCGGGATAGAAGATTTACAAGAAGGTGAGAGAAAAGTAGAGCAAAGACGCATTTGTTTTGGATTTGGATACAGGAAGAAGAAGTGGAGATGATGGGAATTGCGTCATTCCTCTTTTTTCTCTTTTTTCATTTTTTTCCTATTTTTTCTGTTTTTTTCCTCTCTTTTTTTCCTCTTTATCATTTTTCCTTTTTTATTTTTTTTCATCTTTTTTTCATCTTTTTTTCTTTTCTTTTTTTCCTCTATCATTTTTCCTTTTTTTTCTTTTTTTCGTCACTTTTTCCTTTTTTTCATCTCTTTTCCCCTTTTTCCTCTTTTTTTATCATTTTTTTCTCCTTTTTTCTCTTTTTTCATCTTTCTTCTTTTTTCATCTTTTTTCCTCTTTTTCTCCTCTTTGTCTTTTTTCATCTTTTTTCATCTTTCTTCCTCTTTTTTGATCTTTTTTCCTTTTTTTCCCTTTTTTCATCTCTTTTTCATTTTTTTTCTCTCTTTTTTCCCTCTTTTTTCATCCTTTTTTCCCCTCTTTCTTTTTTTCCTTTTTTTCATCTCTTTTTTCATTTTTTTTTCTCTCTTTTTTTCCTTTTTCCATCTTTTTTTTCCTTTTTTTCATCTCTTTTTTCATCTTTTTTCTCTTTTTTTCCCCTTTTTTCAGCAAGTTCTTCTAAACACAGAGAAACCAAGACCAGGAGGAGACTAATCACTTCATAAATGTAATGAAGGATATGAACATTTCTGCATTTGTAGACGGTAGAAAGTACCGGGATAGAAGATTTACAAGAAGGAGAGAGAAAAGTTGAAGCAGCATTTGTTTTGAATTTGGATACAGGAAGAAGAAGTGGAGATGATGGGAATTGCTTCATCACGTTCTCCGTCCGTCGCTGGTTTGATCCAGATATCCTGAATGATTAATTACCATGGAAACGGAATATTCCCAATGTTTCAGTAACAGGAATATTAGCAATAACCTGAATTTTAACTGAAGTAAACGTATTCATCGACTTTAGCTGGAAACAGCTTCTCTACTTGACCTGAAACCAGGGAGGACGGACATCTGGGGACGATGCTGGACCTCGGTAGGAGGGACGAACATCAGCGAGGTCAACGAGGACGTGGCTGACGGCGGTTCTGGTTCTGGTGAACCATTGGAAGGATCATTACTGTGTCACAGACCTTTAAAGGAGAACTATTATGAAAACCAGGTTTTTTTTTGCTTTAACATATATAAAGTGGTCTCCCCTCAGTCTGCCAACTCAGAGAAGGAGGAAACAACCAAATTCTGCAGTGTCTGTACAGCCGCCCGGATGAGCCGTCCAGTGTGATGTGGATCTACGAGCCAATAAGATTCTGATCCATCGTTACGTAACCAAAATGCAAACCACGCCTCGGTCTCCTCTGCTGCTGAAACCACTAACAAATAACTCCACTGGCCGGAGCGTCCGCCATTGTTTAGAAGCGGTGGCTGTTTCAACAGCGGGGACAGTAAAATTTACCCTCATAAAAGGATCAGTTCCCACAGAACGGACCCGGTAACTGCACACGAGTTAGCGGTAAGTGACGTTATTTTTTTATGTTATTTATATTTGTCTACAAGTATGATCTTTGCATGGGCTAAGTATTTAGCTTAGCTCCGGTGTTACTCCGTGTTACGGAGCTCTATTAGTAATACATTTATTTCTGTTCATGGTTTCAGATCTTCCAAGCACCTGAAGCTTTTCAACGACACCTTCAGAAAACGCACGGTCCTTCCTTGAGCCAGCAATAGTGCATACATGTTATTTATATATAACTTATGTTCTTTTTTTTAACAATAAAGTTGTCATTGTGAACATTCAGTGTTGTGATTTCTTTACAGTTAACATGATTCATTTGTCTTGTGACATAATAAATGAAATGATGAGGAATCAGAGTAAATAACTGTGGTGTACCTGTTTAGAATTCAATTAAATCTTCCTGTGTGAATTAGTGTGAAGACGAGGTGACCCGTTCCGTCTTCAGGGAACTAAAGGCTGATTTATGGTTCCGCGTTTCACCAACGCAGAGCCTACGGCGTAGGGTACGCGTCGATTTAACGCAGAACCGTAAATCAGGCTTTAAGATCCATGTAATTGAATGAGAGCGTCCGACTGTCGTGTCGAGCTGCGTGACATCAGACGCTCTCTGTCCACACTGAAACCGTTAAACTCTCTCTGTCCACACTGAAACCGTTAAACTCTCTCTGTCCACACTGAAACTGTTAAACTCTCTCTGTCCACACTGAAACCCTTAAACTCTCTCTGTCCACACTGAAACAGTTAAACTCTCTCTGTCCACACTGAAACCATTAAACTCTCTCTGTCCACACTGAAACCATTAAACTCTCTCTGTCCCCACTGAAACTGTTAAACTCTCTCTGTCCACACTGAAACTGTTAAACTCTCTCTGTCCACACTGAAACCATTAAACTCTCTCTGTCCACACTGAAACCATTAAACTCTCTCTGTCCACACTGAAACTGTTAAACTCTCTCCGTCCACACTGAAATTGTTAAACTCTCTCTGTCCACACTGAAACCATTAAACTCTCTCTGTCCACACTGAAACTGTTAAACTCTCTCTGTCCACACTGAAATTGTTAAACTCTCTCTGTCCACACTGAAACCGTTAAACTCTCTCTGTCCACACTGAAACTGTTAAACTCTCTCTGTCCACACTGAAACCATTAAACTCTCTCTGTCCACACTGAAACCGTTAAACTCTCTCTGTCCACACTGAAACCATTAAACTCTCTCTGTCCACACTGAAACCGTTAAACTCTCTCTGTCCACACTGAAACTGTTAAACTCTCTCTGTCCACACTGAAACCTTTAAACTCTCTCTGTCCACACTGAACTGTTAAACTCTCTCTGTCCACACTGAAACTGTTAAACTCTCTCTGTCCACACTGAAACTGTTAAACTCTCTCTGTCCACACTGAAACCATTAAACTCTCTCTGTCCACACTGAAACTGTTAAACTCTATCTGTCCACACTGAAACTGTTAAACTCTCTCTGTCCACACTGAAACCTTTAAACTCTCTCTGTCCACACTGAAACTGTTAAACTCTCTCTGTCCACACTGAAACTGTTAAACTCTCTCTGTCCACACTGAAACTGTTAAACTCTCTCTGTCCACACTGAAACCGTTAAACTCTCTCTGTCCACACTGAAACCATTAAACTCTCTCTGTCCACACTGAAACTGTTAAACTCTCTCTGTCCACACTGAAACCATTAAACTCTCTCTGTCCACACTGAAACCATTAAACTCTCTCTGTCCACACTGAAACCGTTAATCTCTCTCTGTCCACACTGAAACCGTTAATCTCTCTCTGTCCACACTGAAACCATTACACTCTCTCTGTCCACACTGAAACTGTTAAACTCTCTCTGTCCACAGTGAAACTGTTAAACTCTCTCTGTCCACACTGAAACCATTAAACTCTCTCTGTCCACACTGAAACTGTTAAACTCTCTCTGTCCACACTGAAACTGTTAAACTCTCTCTGTCCACACTGAAACTGTTAAACTCTCTCTGTCCACACTGAAACCGTTAAACTCTCTCTGTCCACACTGAAACCATTAAACTCTCTCTGTCCACACTGAAACTGTTAAACTCTCTCTGTCCACACTGAAACCATTAAACTCTCTCTGTCCACACTGAAACCATTAAACTCTCTCTGTCCACACTGAAACCGTTAATCTCTCTCTGTCCACACTGAAACCGTTAATCTCTCTCTGTCCACACTGAAACCATTACACTCTCTCTGTCCACACTGAAACTGTTAAACTCTCTCTGTCCACAGTGAAACTGTTAAACTCTCTCTGTCCACACTGAAACCATTAAACTCTCTCTGTCCACACTGAAACTGTTAAACTCTCTCTGTCCACACTGAAACTGTTAAACTCTCTCTGTCCACACTGAAACTGTTAAACTCTCTCTGTCCACACTGAAACTGTTAAACCCTCTCTGTCCACACTGAAACCGTTAAACTCTCTCTGTCCACACTGAAACTGTTAAACTCTCTCTGTCCACACTGAAACTGTTAAACTCTCTCTGTCCACACTGAAACCATTAAACTCTCTCTGTCCACACTGAAACCATTAAACTCTCTCTGTCCACACTGAAACCGTTAAACTCTCTCTGTCCACACTGAAACTGTTAAACTCTCTCTGTCCACACTGAAACCTTTAAACTCTCTCTGTCCACACTGAAACTGTTAAACTCTCTCTGTCCACACTGAAACTGTTAAACTCTCTCTGTCCACACTGAAACCTTTAAACTCTCTCTGTCCACACTGAAACTGTTAAACTCTCTCTGTCCACACTGAAACTGTTAAACTCTCTCTGTCCACACTGAAACTGTTAAACTCTCTCTGTCCACACTGAAACTGTTAAACTCTCTCTGTCCACACTGAAACCATTAAACTCTCTCTGTCCACACTGAAACTGTTAAACTCTCTCTGTCCACACTGAAACCATTAAACTCTCTCTGTCCACACTGAAACTGTTAAACTCTCTCTGTCCACACTGAAACTGTTAAACTCTCTCTGTCCACACTGAAACCATTAAACTCTCTCTGTCCACACTGAAACTGTTAAACTCTCTCTGTCCACACTGAAACTGTTAAACTCTCTCTGTCCACACTGAAACCTTTAAACTCTCTCTGTCCACACTGAAACTGTTAAACTCTCTCTGTCCACACTGAAACTGTTAAACTCTCTCTGTCCACACTGAAACTGTTAAACTCTCTCTGTCCACACTGAAACTGTTAAACTCTCTCTGTCCACACTGAAACCATTAAACTCTCTCTGTCCACACTGAAACTGTTAAACTCTCTCTGTCCACACTGAAACCATTAAACTCTCTCTGTCCACACTGAAACTGTTAAACTCTCTCTGTCCACAGTGAAACTGTTAAACTCTCTCTGTCCACACTGAAACTGTTAACCTCGCGGCCAGTTAGGACAGTCCAATACAAAAAAATAAAGCAATGGAATTTATTTTGTCACCGAAGCTCCCTGGCATGGGACACGCTTTGTGTACGCAGCCGGCTCTTCTGGCTGGAGAGGCTTTGTGTCCTCCCCTGCTACTCTTCTCTTTTGTACATGGTGCAGCATCCTCTGCCGGTGGCAAAGAGCATCTCTGAATGCAAAACACCGGATCCTGCAGCATGGGAGTGAGGGGGGCAGGGTACCGGCCCGGTCAGGGTAACGGCCCGGTCAGGCGGGGGAGAAGGTTTGTCCGTCAAGACTCCTCTCCCTGGCCCTGCCCCTTCTCAACCTTTCCCCGACCCTGAACCCCAACCTGGGACTTGCTGATTGGGCCGGAGCTGAATTTCTGATTTATGTAGAAAAAACAAGCTTTAGATTGTTTTTAAGACATTCAAGGCCTGTTTAAAATATACATTAAATGCCATAATAGGTTCCCTTTAAGGGTTGATCAGCAGCATTGATCAGCTGATCAGCAGCATTGATCAGCTGATCAGTAGCATTGATCAGCTGATCAATGCTGCTGATCAATGCTACTGATCAGCTGCTGATCAGCTGATCTTCAGCTGCACCTCTGCGGCTCGGAGGGGAACTCTGGGTTTTAAACCCAGCTGAAGCCGGAGGTGAGAGAAGAACCAGAACTTCCTGTTTCTAACACCGAGAGCGGATGCGGTTTCCGTGTCGACATCCTGACCGTCTTATCGAGATCAAGCTGTTTTTAGCTTATTTCCCCCGAAGCAGCTGATTCCAGCTCAACACGGAGTTTCTCAGAACCAGAGGTGTCAGGTAACCAAGTACAAATACTAAGTTACCTTACTTAAGTAGAAATGTTGGTTATTTATACTTCACTGGAGTAATTATTTTTTACTTTTACTCCTTACATTTTCACACAATTATCTGTACTTTTTACTCCTTACATTTTAAAAACAGCCTCGTTACTCTATTTAATAAAAACTATCCAGTTAAATTGCTCCGTCCGGATAGAGTGAATTTGGTTGTGGTTGTTTCAGATGTTCTTGTCCAGTTTTGTTCTTACATCCGTTCCCTCAGATTCCTGCAACTAAACTTGGATGTACATTCCAATAAAGGTTAGGATAAATGAGAACATGAACATGAAGTTTGACTTTTTGCACCATTACAATACTTATAGGCAACTAGTCATCATATCTGCTGCTCTCTGAAACACATGTTAATGCTCAATAGTACACATATATGCTTCTTTAATATATTTATATTAACACATGTTAATGCTCAATAGTACACATATATACTTCTTTAATATATTTACATTATACTAAGATGATTCATTTTCAATGGCTTTTTTCCCCCTTACATTACTTTTACTTTTATACTTTAAGTAGTTTTGAAACCAGTACTTTTATACTTTTACTTGAGTAAAAAACTTGAGTTGATACTACAACTTGTACAGGAGTATTTTTAAACTCTAGTATCTATACTTCTACCTGAGTAATGAATGTGAATACTGAAGAACCCCATCATACAATGTGTTTTCTGGGTATGTTAATTGATGATAAAGTATCTTGGAGAGAACAGGTCGGCATCGTCTGCATAAAGGTCACTAAATCTCTTGAGATCCTGAGAAAAATAAGAGATTTTGGACACATTTGGTCACAGTTTCCTTTCATTATATTACTCTTTGATTTATGCATATTTAACATTCTGTAATATTGTGTGGGCGAGTAACTTTCCATCTTATTTGCAGGAAATATTATCGTTGCAGAAACGTTTCGTTAGATTAGCAACTTTTTCCAAAGCTGATGCTTCAAGTTTCACCTCTCTTCTTTAAATTACAATTATTTACTGTCGATGACGTCAGCATTCTTCAAATCTGTTCATTTGTCTTTAAAGTGAATCATAAGACTGATGACGATGGAAGAGAATCAGGGCCATGCAGGAGAAAAAATATTCTTTTACTGTGCACTTCGAGAAGAAAGTATAAATGTCGAGATTAATGTTGAAATACAATTTCAAGAATAAAGTCGAAATTTAATGAATGAAGTCGAAATTCCACCTTTCTGAACATTTCAACTTTATTCACAAAATTTTGACTTTTATCTCGACATTTGGACTTTTTTCTTTTTTTTCTTCGAAGTGCACAGTAAAAAAGAAAAGTCTTCCGTAGATGATTGACCTCATGGTTTTAGATACTATTTGGTTAATAACTCTCAAGTTCATAGTTATTCAACCCGACAGGTTAAGAAACTTCATCTTTAATTGTATAAAACATCCCGTGGTCAGTTTTCTATTAAATACCGTGCAGTTTTCATGTGGAACAATTATGTACATTTAATTATTTGAATGATTTATCTTTGTCACTGTCCAAGTACAAAAGTAAACTTCAGAATGTTCTGCTCTGTAAATCATTTCATTTAGGATAATAGGACTTTTTCCTTTACAGGAAATGTTCAGTTTGTGCGTTTAATATGTGTGGCCTCCTCGTGCTACTGGGGTCTGACAGGAAAGAGGACACGGCTTTTATTATCTTTATTTTATTATCACCCAGACACACACGAGTATCAGCAGCCGCTCCTTCAGTACCAGGCGGGAGAACCAGGCCCGCCAGGCAGGGAGGAGAACCGTCGCCCGCGCCGCGTCGCCCGCGTCGCCCGCGCCGCCTCACAATATGTACTAGTGATTTTTATATTTGTTAATATCTTAACTTCAGTATATTGTTTGGGTGTGTTTTCATACAGACCTATAGACTTCTAAGGTCCGTGAACTTCACAGCCATCTGTTTTTTGTTTTGAAATGACAAAATAAAAATAGAGAAATAATCCAAAATAATCCGTTTCCCATCTTTTGTTTTGATAATAAAAAACGGAAAACGGATCGTTATCCGTTATCCGTTTTCATTGATGTTTGAAAATCGAAATTGGGAATTAAAACAGCGAGTGGAAAACTCTTTTCTCTATTTCCTATTGGTTTCCAGTTTGTTAGAGTTCAGTACATGTTATTGATTATTGATTGGTTTCCAGTATGTTAGAGTTCAGTACATGTTATTGATTATTGATTGGTTTCCAGTTTGTTAGAGTTCAGTACATGTTATTGATTATTGATTGGACGCTGCAGCTGAACGGACTGTCACCACATCACTGCAGTTTCATGACGGAGTGAAGACAGATTACAGATTAAACTCATGTTTCACTCCCAGGTTTATATTTGATTTATTTTCTGTTTCAACATTAAAAAAATCTAAAACTGTTCATTTTCAATCTGATCAACAAAAGAACCAGAAACAACTTTCCTAATGTATTACTGCACATGTGCAGTAATCTTATATCCCCACATTTGTCCAATCCTTGTTTTCAGTTTCCTTGGAAACAGCTGGTTGCTACGGCGACGGTTGTCTGGGGGCGTATTCCACGTCCTGGCTGCAGGGTGACCCCCCCAGGGACGGGCTCACGTCTCCGGGGGGTCCAGCAGGTCCAGGGCCCCCCCGGCCCGGGTCTACGGGTCCAGCAGGTCTAAGGCCCCCCCGGCCCGGGTCTAGGGGTCCAGCAGGTCCAGGGCCCCCCCAGCCCGGGTCTACGGGTCCAGCAGGTCTAAGGCCCCCCCGGCCCGGGTCTAGGGGTCCAGCAGGTCCAGGGCCCCCCCAGCCCGGGTCTACGGGTCCAGCAGGTCTAAGGCCCCCCCGGCCCGGGTCTGGGGGTCCAGCAGGTCCAGGTTCTGGCCCTGCCGGAGCGCCAGCACGGCCTGCTGCAGCCTCCACCTGCAGGAGACCAGGGAGACCAGGGGGGTCAGGTTTAGTCAGGGGGGGTCGGGGCAGGGGCGCCACCAGGGGGGGGCCAGAGGGGGCCCCCATACAAATTTGCATATAAATTATATAATAAAAATGCATGTATGTATGTATATGTATGTATATATATATATATATATGTATATATATATATATATATATATATATATATATATATATATATATATATATATATATATATATATATGTATATGTATATATGTATATATATATATATATATATATATATATATATATATATATGTACAAAGAGAAATGATATCAGGGGGGACTGGAGGACTCACCCCCCCGTCTCTCCGTCCCTCACAGCGAAGGCGTACAGGTATCCGCCCGACTTCGGTCCCGTCACCGGAATCTTCACCTAAACGGGACGAGAGGGAAACGGGTCCGTTCATCAGAACTCTGCTGGTCTGGGTCCGGGTCAGAGACGGGACGGCCCAGGAAACCGGGACGGGTCGGCCCAGGAAACCGGGACCAGAAAACTCTCTCCTAAACTCCTGAATCACTCTGGTGAAACTACCAGAACCAGTTATGCACTTCGAGAAAAAAGTCGAAATGTTCAGAAAAAGTCGAAATGTCGAGATTAAAAAGGAAAGGAAAAGGAAAAAAAAGAAAGAGAAAAAAGAAAAAAAGGCAAAAAAGAGAAAAAATAAAAAAATAAATAAAAAAGAAGAAAAAAGTAAAAAAATAAATAAATAAAAAAGAAGAAAAAAAGGAAAAAGGCCTTAGAATGAAGGTACACATGTATCTATATTAGTTAGAACTGGGGGAAGATTTTTTTTTCATTATGCACAAATTTCGAAGTGTCGAGATTAAAAAGGAAAGGAAAAAGTAAAAAAAGAAGAGAGAAAAGAAAAAAAGAAATAAAAAAGAGGAAAAAAGTAAAAAAAGTTGAAATGTCGAGAAAAAAGTCAAAATTTGGAGAAAAAAGTCAGAATGTCGAGATTAAAAAGGAAAAAAAGGAAAAAAGAAGAAAGAAAAAGAAAAAAAAAGAAAAAAAGAGAAAAAAGAAATAAATAAATAAAAAAAAAAAAGTAAAAAAGAAAGAAAAAAAGAGAGAAAAAGGAAAAAAAAGGTGAAACATTTCTGAAAAAGCTCCGGGAGCCACTAGGGCGGCGCTAAAGAGCCGCGGGTTGCCGACCCCTGGTCTAGAGGAAAGACGCGCTCACGTCAGCGGAGGGGGCGGAGTTAGTTACTAAGACCAAGGACGACAGAGACTGGGGGACGGAGAGTCTTCACCTGGGCCGAGTGCTGGTCCATGCGGTTGGTCCTGTCAGACAGGTGGATGTTGTGGACGGTCAGGGGCGGAGCTCCCAGGGCGGCCAGGGCCGGAGGACAGTCCTGCAGCTGCTGCACCGCCAGCCGGTGGTACTGGGACCCCGCAAACCTCCCTGGGGGGACAAGAGAGATCAGGACTCCAGCCGGTGGTACTGGGACCCCGCAAACCTCCCTGGGGGGAGAAGAGAGATCAGGAATCCAGGACACAGTCAGTACTGGAGGTGAAATAAAACCGGTCCAAATCATCCCCCCCTGAAATAAAAACGGTCCAAATCATCCCCCCCTGAAATAAAAACGGTCCAAATCATCCCCCCTGAAATAAAAACGGTCCAAATCATCCCCCCCTGAAATAAAAACGGTCCAAATCATCCCCCCCTGAAATAAAAACGGTCCAAATCATCCCCCCCTGAAATAAAAACGGTCCAAATCATCCCCCCCTGAAATAAAAACGGTCCAAATCATCCCCCCCTGAAATAAAAACGGTCCAAATAATCCCCCCCCTGAAATAAAAACGGTCCAAATCATCCCCCCCTGAAATAAAAACGGTCCAAATCATCCCCCCTGAAATAAAAACGGTCCAAATCATCCCCCCCTGAAATAAAAACGGTCCAAATCATCCCCCCCTGAAATAAAAACGGTCCAAATCATCCCCCCTGAAATAAAAACGGTCCAAATCATCCCCCCCCCTGAAATAAAAACGGTCCAAATCATCCCCCCCTGAAATAAAAACGGTCCAAATCATCCCCCCCCCTGAAATAAAAACGGTCCAAATCATCCCCCCCTGAAATAAAAACGGTCCAAATCATCCCCCCTGAAATAAAAACGGTCCAAATCATCCCCCCCTGAAATAAAAACGGTCCAAATCATCCCCCCCTGGAATAAAAACGGTCCAAATCATCCCCCCTGTAAAACTGTCATCCCTCCTTTCCATCCCTTATGTCATTTCATCAATGAATGTGGTTTTACTGCTATTTCAACATTTAGAGTCATCACCAGAAAAATAACTTATTTGACAATTTTCACCTGTTTCAAGTCAATTTTCACTTGAAATAAGTAGAAAAATCTGCCAGTGGGACAAGATTTATCTTCTCATTACAAGCAATAAAATCTTGTTCCACTGGCAGATTTTTCTACTTATTTCAAGTGAAAATTTACTTGAAACAGGTGAAAATTGTTGTTTTTTCCAGTGATGAGTCTTGTTTTAAGTGTAATAAGATTTTTTTTACTAAAATGAGACATTTTAACTAGAAATAAGACAAATATTCTTGTTAAGATTGTGAGTTTTTGCAGTGATCCATGTTACTTATCCTGTGAAGGACAGAGTCATATTGATAAGTTCAGAAAAGTGTTTTTTATTGTTGTGTTTTGATGTATTTGATGTAAGTCCAGTGGATATTTAAAGCTTACAGAAGGCTGCATTTAACTGCTGCTATGTCATTCCTGCAGTATTTCTGCAGCTGTTTTGGTCACTGCTATTATTTGTAATATATTATATTATTATTTGTAATCAGCACAAATTATCTGTCCCCATATGATCAAATCCACCACCCCCCCTGATTCTTTTTTACAACTCGACTCCAGGACACGGTCCCAAAGGTCCTGGAGTCCAGGTAGACCAGGACCAGAACCAGAACCAGAACCTGGACCCCGACCAGAACCTGGAGACCAGCTCGGGTCCAGACCTCAAACCAGAGACGTGTCTTAAGGAGGATTTATAAAACAGGAAGTGAGTCTGTGAAGTTGGGCAGCTTCCTGTTTCTCTCAGACACGACCAAACACAACTAATACGTAATAAGTACATAAATAAGTAAATTAACTTATTTTCATAAAGCATCTTTCTACAAAGAAATGTACGTTTTACGTCTCATTTATTCATTCACACACGCACTAATATACTTGGAAACAGTTAGGACCAAATATAATATATTTAATTTTCTCAGATGGTAAAAATAAGAACTTTATTGATCCCACATAGGAGTAATTCATGTTATATCAGCTATAGAGAACAAGGTAGTGCCGAAAAACTATATATATCCCCCTCACAAAAATAAGAAACATAGAGAAACATATTTTCTCACCAACAAAACATATTTAAAAAATTTCAAATTTACAAAATAACATATTTGAACAATTTTTCAATAAAATAACTGAAAAAATCTGAAAAATGGTTCAAATATGTTATTTTGTTACTTGACAATTTTTAAATATGTTTATGTAAAATATGCTTGTTGGTGAGAAAATATCTTTCTCTATTTGTCTTATTTTTGTGAGGGGGATATACCAGAGAGATCAATCACAGATCAATCACAGATCAATCACAGATCAATCACAGATCAATCACAGATCAATCAGAGATCAATCACAGATCAATCACAGATCAATCAGAGATCAATCACAGATCAATCACAGATCAATCAGAGATCAATCACAGATCAATCACAGATCAATCAGAGACCAATCACAGATCAATCACAGATCAATCACAGATCAATCACAGATCAATCACAGATCAATCAGAGACCAATCACAGATCAATCACAGATCAATCACAGATCAATCAGAGACCAATCACAGATCAATCACAGATCAATCACAGATCAATCAGAGACCAATCACAGATCAATCACAGATCAATCACAGATCAATCACAGATCAATCACAGATCAATCAGAGACCAATCACAGATCAATCACAGATCAATCACAGATCAATCACAGATCAATCACAGATCAATCACAGATCAATCACAGATCAAGAGAGACATGGTGACATCACCGGGGGCGTGTCCCCCAGGTAACTCACTCTGCATCAGGTGGTACATGGTGACCCCCCCCCCCCCAGGTAACTCACTCTGCATCAGGTGGTACATGGTGACCCCCCCCCCCCCCAGGTAACTCACTCTGCATCAGGTAGTACATGGTGGTGACCCCCCCCCCCCCCCAGGTAACTCACTCTGCATCAGGTAGTACATGGTGGTGACCCCCCCCCCCCCCCAGGTAACTCACTCTGCATCAGGTAGTACATGGTGACCCCCCCCCCCCCCAGGTAACTCACTCTGCATCAGGTAGTACATGGTGGTGACCCCCCCCCCCCCCCAGGTAACTCACTCTGCATCAGGTGGTACATGGTGACCCCCCCCCCCCCAGGTAACTCACTCTGCATCAGGTAGTACATGGTGGTGACCCCCCCCCCCCCCAGGTAACTCACTCTGCATCAGGTGGTACATGGTGACCCCCCCCCCCCCAGGTAACTCACTCTGCATCAGGTAGTACATGGTGACCCCCCCCCCCCCAGGTAACTCACTCTGCATCAGGTGGTACATGGTGACCCCCCCCCCCCCCAGGTAACTCACTCTGCATCAGGTAGTACATGGTGACCCCCCCCCCCCCCCCCAGGTAACTCACTCTGCATCAGGTGGTACATGGTGGTGACCCCCCCCCCCCCCCAGGTAACTCACTCTGCATCAGGTGGTACATGGTGACCCCCCCCCCCCCCCCAGGTAACTCACTCTGCATCAGGTGGTACATGGTGACCCCCCCCCCCCCCCCCCAGGTAACTCACTCTGCATCAGGTGGTACATGGTGACCCCCCCCCCCCCAGGTAACTCACTCTGCATCAGGTAGTACATGGTGACTGACCCCCCCCCACGCATTTTTTCGTGCGTTTTTGCGTGCATTTTTTCGTACATTTTTTCGTGCGTTTTTTCGTGCGTTTTTGCGTGCGTTTCGCGTGCGTTTTTTTGTGCGTTTTTGTGTGAGTTCGTGCGTTTTTGTGTGAGTTCGTGCGTTTTTGCGTGCATTTTTTTCTTGCGTTCGTGCGTGCATTTTTTCGTACATTTTTTCTTGCGTTTTTGCGTGCATTTTTTCGTGCGTTCATACGAAAAAACGCACGAAAAAACGTACGAAAGTACGTTTTTCCGTACGTTTTTGCGTGCGTTTTTTCGTGCGTTTTTGCGTGCATTTTTTCGTGCGTTTTTGCGTGCGTTTTTGCGTGCGTTTTTTCGTGCGTTTTTGCGTGCGTTTTTTCGTGCGTTTTTTCGTGCGTTCGTACGAAAAACGCACGAAAAAACGTACGAAAGTACGTTTTTCCGTACGTTTTTGCGTGCGTTTTTGCGTGCGTTTTTTCGTGCGTTTTTGCGTACGTTTTTTCGTACGTTTTTGCATGCGTTTTTGCGTGCGTTTCGCGTGCGTTTTTTTGTGCGTTTTTGCGTGAGTTCGTGCGTTTTTGCGTGCATTTTTTCGTGCGTTTTTTTGTGCGTTTTTTCGTGCGTTTTTGCGTGCGTTTCGCGTGCGGTTTTTTGTGCGTTTTTGCGTGAGTTCGTGCGTTTTTGCGTGCGTTTTTTCATGCGTTCGTGCGTGCATTTTTTCGTACATTTTTTCGTGCGTTTTTGCGTGCGTTTCTTTGTGCGTTTTTGCGTGCGTTTTTTTGTGCGTTTTTTTGTGCGTTTTTGCGTGAGTTCGTGCGTTTTTGCGTGCATTTTTTCGTGCGTTTTTGCGTGCGTTTCGCGTGCGTTTCGCGTGCGTTTTTTTGTGCGTTTTTGCGTGAGTTCGTGCGTTTTGCGTGCGTTTTTTCGTGCGTTCGTGCGTTTTTGCGTGCATTTTTTCGTGCGTTTTTTCGTGCGTTTTTGCGTGCATTTTTTCGTGCATTTTTTCGTGTGTTTTTGCGTGCTGGGGCCCTGCAGACATGGTGACATCACCGGGGGCGTGTCCCCCAGGGGGCGTGTCCCCCAGGGGGCGTGTCCCCCCAGGGGGCGTGTCCAGGTAACTCACTCTGCATCAGGTAGTACATGGTGACCCCCCCCCCCCCCCCCAGGTAACTCACTCTGCATCAGGTAGTACATGGTGACTGACCCCCCCCACGCATTTTTTCGTGCGTTTTTGCGTGCATTTTTTCGTACATTTTTTCGTGCGTTTTTTCGTGCGTTTTTGCGTGCGTTTCGCGTGCGTTTTTTTGTGCGTTTTTGTGTGAGTTCGTGCGTTTTTGTGTGAGTTCGTGCGTTTTTGCGTGCATTTTTTCTTGCGTTCGTGCGTGCATTTTTTCGTACATTTTTTCTTGCGTTTTTGCGTGCATTTTTTCGTGCGTTCATACGAAAAAACGCACGAAAAAACGTACGAAAGTACGTTTTTCCGTACGTTTTTGCGTGCGTTTTTTCGTGCGTTTTTGCGTGCATTTTTTCGTGCGTTTTTGCGTGCGTTTTTGTGTGCGTTTTTTCGTGCGTTTTTGCGTGCGTTTTTTCGTGCGTTTTTTCGTGCGTTCGTACGAAAAACGCACGAAAAAACGTACGAAAGTACGTTTTTCCGTACGTTTTTGCGTGCGTTTTTGCGTGCGTTTTTTCGTGCGTTTTTGCGTACGTTTTTTCGTACGTTTTTGCATGCGTTTTTGCGTGCGTTTCGCGTGCGTTTTTTTGTGCGTTTTTGCGTGAGTTCGTGCGTTTTTGCGTGCATTTTTTCGTGCGTTTTTTTGTGCGTTTTTTCGTGCGTTTTTGCGTGCGTTTCGCACGCAAAAACGCGTTTTTGCGTGAGTTCGTGCGTTTTTGCGTGCGTTTTTTCATGCGTTCGTGCGTGCATTTTTTCGTACATTTTTTCGTGCGTTTTTGCGTGCGTTTCTTTGTGCGTTTTTGCGTGCGTTTTTTTGTGCGTTTTTTTGTGCGTTTTTGCGTGAGTTCGTGCGTTTTTGCGTGCATTTTTTCGTGCGTTTTTGCGTGCGTTTCGCGTGCGTTTCGCGTGCGTTTCGCGTGCGGTTTTTTGTGCGTTTTTGCGTGAGTTCGTGCGTTTTGCGTGCGTTTTTTCGTGCGTTCGTGCGTTTTTGCGTGCATTTTTTCGTGCGTTTTTTCGTGCGTTTTTGCGTGCATTTTTTCGTGCATTTTTTCGTGTGTTTTTGCGTGCTGGGGCCCTGCAGACATGGTGACATCACCGGGGGCGTGTCCCCCAGGGGGCGTGTCCCCCAGGGGGCGTGTCCCCCAGGGGGCGTGTCCAGGTAACTCACTCTGCATCAGGTGGTACATGGTGGTGACCCCCCCCCCCCCCAGGTAACTCACTCTGCATCAGGTGGTACATGGTGGTGACCCCCCCCCCCCCCAGGTAACTCACTCTGCATCAGGTGGTACATGGTGGTGACCCCCCCCCCCCCCCAG